>NC_088370.1:20901084-20926084 GCF_034508935.2 Berghia stephanieae | reverse complement strand
AAATATATTTTCCCGTTTTCGCGGGATTTGTTTTCCTATAGGAATAGAAATGAAAGTAAAAGTCGGTTGATTTCAAAACCCCATGGGTTGTTATATATATATATATATAATATATCCTTGGCATTACAACATCACAATATTTATTTGCGGCTATGTGGTCTAGTGGTATAACACTCGCTTTCGGATCGGAAGGTACTGGGTTTGAGCCTCGCTCGGCACATAGTTGAGTCCTTGGAAAAGGCTCTTTACTTCCATTCTCTCACCGTACTCAGGTGTAAAATGAGTACCTAGGCCGTTAACAGGGTTGACTCTGTCCGAAAACAAAATTGTAATATCACCAAACAGGCGTCATGTTTGTCCCGTCCTACATGTTAAATGTTGCTGTTGGCCAGGGACTCCTTGTAAATCGCTTTGAGAACGTTCAGTGGATACTGCGCTATATAAAAGCTAAAACTAAAAAAAAGATAAGATACAATAAGTTGAGCTTTTATATAGCGCAATATCCATTAAACGTGCTCAAAGCGCTTTACAAGGGTTCCCTGGCCAACATGTAGGACGGGACATGACGCCTGTTAGGCGATATTAACATTTTTTTCCCGACTGAGATAACACTGTTAACTGCCAGGTACTCATTTTACACCTGAGTACGGTGAGATAATGTGAGTAAATAGCCGTTTTCAAGGATTCAACTATGCTTTTTTGATTTCTAAAGATCAAATCTTATAATAATATTTGTTAAAAAGGTACGTTTTTAAGTGTTTTTTTAAAAGAATATTTTGAGTCTAAAAATCTAATTGTCCTCGGGAAGGTTGTTCCAAATTTGAGGCCCTGCAAATTTAAAAGGTCTTTCACCAAATGTTTTAGCCTCACTTTGGGTTTTTAAATGACACTGACTTAGGGCGAGATGATCGTAAATTGCGCCCAGGTGAATAAAAGTAGTTGTGTAGAATAAATTAGTAGTGTTCTTGAATGTCGCCCTGAGTGAAAAGCATTATTTCTTCAGAATCTTAAGGAATATGGCCACAGAACACATACCGGCGGGTTATCTTGTGTGAAACTTATAGTAACAATTGATTGCTACTTTTATGGATAGGACGATACCCAATGTCAAAATGCCTTTCTAAAAGATCAAATTGAATGTGGACCCAGCTACCCAATGTTCATTTGTTGGACGGGCTGAAATGGCGGGGTGAGGGGGGGGGGGGCGTGTGATATAAATCCCATTTCAACTCAGGATTTAAACCCCTCCCATTGATTGTGAGTCGAGTGCGCTACCAATTGAGCTATAGGGACTTCTCAGGTTATGTTGGAAAATAATAATTTAGTCTTGTCCTACCTGTTTAGTGTTGCTGTTGGCTTAGGACAGCTTGTAAAGTGTTTTGACCACTTTTAGTAGGTAATGTGCTATATAAATGCTCTAGTTTTAAATGGTGTAATGTTGCAACAATTGTTTTGTTTAAACGTTGGGAGAGATGAATATTATTATGATAGTTAATGGTCGCCATCAATGAGAGATAGTAATGGTGGTTGGTGATAGAGGGGTAGTGGTGGTGATTGAAGAGCTTGTGGCGGTGGCGATTCAGAGATTGTGGCGATTCTAATACCTAAGTTTTGGTGTTGGTAGTGGTGGTTTTGGTGGTGGATGAGGATGTTGCAGAGGTGATAGTAGTACGTAGATAGAGAAAGTGAAGTGGTGTTGGTAGTGGTGGTGGTGGATGAGGAAGTTGCAGAGGTGATAGGCTAGTAGTAGAGAAAGTGACGTTGGTGTTGGTGGTCGTGGTGGTGTTGGTGATGGTCGGTCGGTTGAGTAGGAAGAAAATAAATGTTGTTGATGAAGGCACTAAGTAGGTCAAGACAGTGACGCTGAAAGAGATTTTTAAAGCTGGAAATTAGGTCAAGGGCTAAGAAGAAAGATTACTCTGGTTGTAGTGGTTGCCAATTACACGATGGGAGTTATCTGTCTTTGAGACGGACAGAGCAGAGACCTGATTAATCTTGTATCTTTTTGGATAATAACCTGTAACCGCCATCTAGGAGAATGAGGTTGGAAAGGAGGGGGGGGGGGGAGGAATTAGGGATGTGGCGTGCAGTGATTAAAAAAAAATTATATATAAAGATTAGGAAAGGACGCATACATTGTAAGTTATAAAGCATACATAATATACCTGAATACAGATAGATAGAAAGATAGATAGATAGAAATTTAGCCCAGATTGTCTTATATACAATTCTTACACCCAAAATTGATATAGCTATGGTTTAAGTTTTATATTACAAAAAAGGGGGATTTAACCCTCTCCGTACCAACTATAGGAAAAATCGTTACATTCGTTACCATACAACCAACATTTTTCTTATTCAAATTTCTTTTGTACATCATAAAATTTAAAGAAAATATACAGTGTTTTGTTGAGCTTGTTTTGATAAAAAAAAAATATGTATCGCAATAACTTACTGCTATTGTGTTTAAGTGATAAAAAAATATATTTTTGTTTGTTGGGTGTGAAGTTTTGGGGAAAATCCTGAAAATTGCTGGTAATGAGAGGGTTAAGACGATGTGCACACATATACAGGTCTGATAACCGAGCATAAGTATGGGCTTCATGTTGTAGTTTAAAATATTTTGCGTCGGTTTCCATTACAACAATAATTGACCCATTACTTACCAGACCTGCAAATAAGTATACGTCGGTGTAAGAAGCTGAGACATAACTAACCATTGTTCTAGGCGAGGCGATTTTTACCCTTCAAATGTAGGTTTTCTTAAAAATTGAGCTTTTTTATATAGAGCAATATCCACTAAACGTGCTCAAAGCGCTTTACAAGGAGTCCCTAATCAATAGCAACACGCAACATGTAGAATGAGACATGACGCCAGTTAGGCGACATTACAATTTTTTCCCAAATAAACAACGCAGTTTACGGCCAGGTACTCATTTTACACCTGAGTACGGTGAGAGAATGTGAATAAAGAGCCTTTTCCAAGGACTCAACTATGCGCCGAGCGAGGCTCGTACCCAGGACCTTCCGATCCGAAAGCGAGTGTCACACCACAAGACCACATAGCCGCACATTAGGCGTATGGATCCCCTGGCTGTAAATCTTGAGTGATAAAAATAGAATATTGACCCAAATAGAGCCATAAATAGTTACATTGAATTACATCGATCCTATTTCTGAAACCAGAATTCTCCATTTCCTCCTCCTCCTCCTCCTCTTCCTCATCCTCTTCCTCCTCCTCCTCCTCTTCCTTCATCTCCTCCTCCTCCTCCTCCTCCTTCTTCTCCTCCTCCTCCTCCTCCTCCTCCTTCTTCTTCTTCTTCTTCTTCTTCTTCTCCTCCTCCTCCTCCTTCTCCTCTTCCTCCTCCTCCTCCACCTCTTCCTCCTCCTCTTCCACCTCCACTATCTCCTCCTCCATCTTGTGGTCAGGCATTTTACAGACTTCATAGCACTCAACGCTGGTGTGAATTAGTAAGGTTGGTCTTATAGACTATATTCGATATTGTAGAATCCTAGTACAAAAAGCATGAAATGTGACCCGCCGTCTCAAAACGGTATTATGTCGGGAAGATTTAGATCCCAAAAAGTGAATTTAGAGATAGAATGATGAGAAATTGGAGCTTAGAAGTTTTTGTAAAGCAAGAAATAGTATTTATACTCCAGCATGACGTAGAGAAATTAAACCCAAGTTTGATATTTGTGGCAATGAATTCAATTTCCCTAACCGAGAGTATCCCGACATAATACCGCTTTGAGACGACGGGTCACAAATGGAATGGAAACCAGATTCCACACGGCCTGATAGGTATGGACCATGGACTGGATATGATTCTGCCGGGATTCTTTGCTTGGATTCTGCAATGTTGATTTTTTGTAGTAGTGAGATAGAGAAGGAATATCTGGACAATGTCTTTATGAAACCAATCATATTGGGTATCAAAATAAGCAGAAATTATTGTAGTTTTACCACGAATTAAAATTTAGCAAAGCTAACAATAAATGATATATGCACAAGACATTTTTTTAGGAGTGTTACCTTTCTGTTGCGCATTCCTGTGGGTATGTGGTCTTGTGGTATAACACTCGCTTTCGGATAGGAAGGTCCTGGGTTCAAGTCTCACTCGGCGCATGGTTAAGTCCTTTGAAAAGGCTCTTTACTCACATTCTCTCACCGTACTTAGGTGTAAAATGAGTACCACCTGGCCGTTAACAACTTTGTCTCTGTCGGAAAAAAAATTGTGATATCGCCTAACAGGCGTCATGTCGCGTTCTACATGTTACGTGTTACTGCTGATCAGGAACCCTTTGTAAAGCGCTTTGAGCACGTTTAGTGGATATTGCCCCATATGAAAGCTCAAGTTTATTGAGTTACTGTTAGTAGTGCTCAAGGAAGCCAATGATCCCATTGGTTGAATAGTACTTGAATACAAATTTTTGGTCAGTGTCAAGCTATGAGCTTATGAAGTCTTCGGTCAGAGTGTTGATGCTATGCGTTTATTTAAAATACTCACGACGTCCGCCAACCAGATAAAACCATAGCAATTTACAAAACTATGTGAAATTTTATTGATATTATAATTTAGTAAGAACTAATAATAAAAATGGCTGTCTTTAAAGCAACACTAAAGAGCTGCGTGACGTCAATTTCGTTCCTTCTATAAGTCAACGAAGACCACAGTCAAGCGATGAGTTAACAAAGGCTATCTCCATTTAAAGAGATCTTATTGATTTTTCCGACGAGCGAGTTGACAAAGAAATGGTCAACAGGGGAGATAAATCAAAATATTCCTATATAAAGTATTAAGCGTTTTAGGTTAAGCTGAGTTATCTGCCTTGACTGGCCTGACCTAGAAAAACAAGAGGTGTAATTATAATGGACTGGCTTGATTCATTGAATGTTCTATTTATAGCGTGAGGCGGTGACTTTTATCACAGCATAAGTCGCAGTTTTATCATTTAGAGAAAAAGATTAGTATTTGTTTTGGTCGACATGTGACGTGATATATGAAGGTCTGACATCCGAGCATCCTTAGTTTAACATTGTTGTAATGGACAATATTTTGCATCATTAAACTTTTTTGTTGTTGAGATTTCCATTACAGCAATAAGCAATTGGGTTATCAGAACTGCAAATAAGTGGACGTCGGTCTTTGGTCATTTATTCAGTGACTTAAAAAGGATATATCCTCTCTCTCTCTCTCCCTCTCTCTCTCTCTCTCTCTCTCTCTCTCTCTCTCTCTCTCTCTCTCTTCTATATATATTAATATATATATATATATATATATATATATATATAACAATACCCTAAGTGTTTTGAAATTCCAACTTTTCTTTATTTGTTTTAAGGTGTCCAAAAGATTGGTTGAATACGGTAACACATAATTTTCTATCTGAATGGGTTGACCGAGCAGTTAAAATAAATAAAAATAAATAATAATATAAAAAAATAATAATATAATAAATAATAATAATATAATAATAATAATAATAATAATAATAATAATAATAATAATAATAATAATAATAATAATAATAATAATAATAATAATAATAATAATAATAATAATAATAATAATAATAATAATAATAATAATAATATATAATAATAATTATAATAATAATAATAAAATAAAATAATAATAATAATAATAATAATAATAATAATAATAATAATATATAATAATAATTATTATTATTATTATTATTATTATTATTATTATTATTATTATTATATTATTATATATTATTATTATTTTATATTATTATTATTATTATTATTATTAATTATTATTATTATTATTATTATTATTATTATTATTATTATTATTATTATTATTATTATTATTATTATTATTATTATTATTATTATTATTATTATTATATTATTATTATTATTATTATATTATTATATATTATTATTATTATTATTATTATTATTATTATTATTATTATTATTATTATTATTATTATTATTATTATTATTATTATTATTATTATTATTATTATTATCATTATTATTATTATTATTATTATTATTATTATTATTATTATTATTATTATTATTATTATTATGAATATTATTATTATTATTATTATTATTATTTATTATATTATTATATATTATCATGAATATTATTATTATTATTATTATTATTATTATTATTATTATTATTATTATTATTATTATTATTATTATTATTATTTTATTATCATTATTATTATTATTATTATCATCATTATTATTATTATTATTATTATTATTATTATTATTATTATTATTAATATTATTATTATTATTATTATTCATTATTATATTATTATTATTATTATTATTATTATTATTATTATTATTACTATGAATATTATCATTATGTAACCATGTTTCTTCATTGATATAAATCTGTCATTAGACCCATACTTGAATATGGAAAATGTATATGGAGCACTTATTCAAACGACCGTTAATTTTTGTAGAAAATGTCCAAAGACGAGCAACAAAGCTTTTTAATGAAACCGAAAATATGATTTCCGAGGGAAAATATTTGAGAAAATTGAGCTTTTATATAGGGCAATATCCACTAAACATGCTCAAAACGCTTTACAAGGGGCCCCTGGCCAACAGCAACACTTAACATGTAGGACGGGACATGGGCCTGTTAGGCGATATTATAAATTTTTTTTCGGGCAGAGACAACGCTGTTAACGGCCATGTACTCATTTTACACTTGAGTATGGTGAGAGAATATGAGAGTAACGAGCCTTTTCCAAGGACTCAACTATACGCCGAGCGAGGCTCGAACCCAGGACCTTCCGATTCGAAAGCGAGAGGCATACCACAAGACCACATGGCCGTAAGAAAGGTTAAAATACTTAGCCCTCCCATCTCTAAATTACAGAAGAACGAGGGGTGACCTTATAAAAAATTGTCCGTGGCTTTGATCAAATTGACCACAATACCCTTTTAAAGTTTTCTCATGAAAAATTTACCCGCCGACTCAAATACAACATTTCTTTGGCCACATTCTTCTGCAATTATTTATTCGGCAAAATTATTTTATTACAGGGACAATAAATACATTGAATAGTTTGAAATTTATAACTAAAGACTCCAAAACTATAAATAACTTCAAACAACATGCAATCCACAGGGAGTTACATGACTTGAAATATGAATCTGATGAACAGGTTTTTGATTGATAATAATTTTGATTGCCTATGTTGTAAATGATGGTATGTTGACAATCAAATAATGTGAATATCTTGATCTTCAAATTATATGTATCTAGTCCTGGATTATATATATATATATATTATATATATATATATATATATATATATATATATATATATATATATATTTATCTATTTGTATTACCTGATTCATGAAAAATTATATTGATACGATACGGGTTTTTTTACTGTTGCAGAACTATCACAAAACTTTTAAAACATTTATTTTATTTCGACTAATATATTAAGTAAATATTTTCATCTTAAAATTTGCGTGTAGTCTTGGTTTATATATTTTCTGATTCATGAAGAAATATATTGATGCGATGCGGTTATAAATGCTGCAGAACTATTGCAAAACTTTTTTTATAATTTTGACTAATACATTAAGAAAATATTTTTATCTTCAAATTTATATGAAGTCTTGGATTATAAATTATAAACCTAAAAAAATATATACCTAAATATAAACCTATAAAATTATTAATTAATTAACAAATCCATTAGTACTGTTATTACTATTGCAGAATCATCACAAAACGTTTTAAAACGTGTCTTTTATTTCGACTTGTACATTAAGTAATTATTTTTATCTAAAAATTTGCATTAAGACTTGGTTTATTTATTTTCTGATTCATGAACAATTATATTAATACGATATGGTTATTACTGCTGCAGAACTATCGCAAAAAAATTTTCTTTCAATTTCGACTAATACATTAAGAAAATATTTTTATCTTCAAATTTATGTGAAGTCTTGGATTCTATTTGATTCATTAACAAATCCATTGGTACGTTACTGTTATTACGTCTGCAGAACAATCACATACCTTTTTTAAAATTTCATTTTTTTTTCGATTAATACATTAAGTAAATATTTTTATCCTTGAATTTGCATGAAGTCTTGGATTAAATATTTTCTGATTCAAGGACAATTCCATTGATACGATATAATACATATAATACAACTAATAAATTAGATACCTAATTTTGGCTACAAATTGCATGTAGTTCTAAATCATTCAATATGCGACTTTGGAAATTCCAATTTGTATGAAGTCTTGGATTAAACATTTTCTGATTCATAAATGATTCCATTGCTGTGATATATTTAATACATCGCTGCAGCTGTTTGTAGTAAAGCACTTTAAAGATAAAATTAACTAATAAATTAGATAACTATTTTTGTCTACAAATTGCATGTAGTTCTAAATCATTCAACATACGACTTTGGGAATCATGAAATTGACTTATGCATGATTATTTTATGAGCTTTTCATTTATTTATTTAAAACAAAATCTTTTCCTCAATAGATTCTGATTATGACCGTGTAGAGTTGCTTGGAGTCTTTGTAAACATGCTTAACTATAGAACGTTTATAAATAAACGTTTATCGTGGCAATAGGTCAATATTTTTATCTTTAAATTGAAAGCAGTCTCGGATTCAAATCTAAACAAGTGTGTTTGAAAAAAATGGTGCCAAACAAAGCTAGGAAGAAAAATATTTTTAAAAAAACTATCCCCCCCCCAAAAAAAAAAATCAGTCTACCTCGATTTGGGATCGAACCTCAGACCTTCTGATACCGGTCAGACATGCGACCATGGTAACAGAAGTCTGAGGTTTGATCCCCAGTCGAGGTAGACTGATTTTTTTTTTTTGGAATGGGTTTTTTTTTCTTGTATTTTTGTTTCTTATTTTGTTTGGGACCTTTCATACACACTTGTTCAGATCTTTATCTTACATCGGTGCCTGTTCCCTGGTTGTTCAATTTGATAGTCTCGGATTTCTGATTCATGAAATATTACATTGTTTGATATTATGATATTATGGTTAGCAGAGCAATGCAAAACTGTCGCAAAACACTTTTAAGATTTTTGCAGTTTATTTTGCGACATCAAAAAAATTTTTTGATGTCGCAAAATAAATTCCAAAACTCTTTAAAGATTATTTAATAATCAAATTCAGTAGTAAATGAGTATATTTCTGTCGCACTTTGTAAAAACAAAAAAAAGGTATTTTAATATTTGGCCAGAAAAATCGTCCTTCAAATTATTTTGATCGATTAAAATGAAAAAAAAAAAAACAACTCTCAAAGCTGGGATTCGCAAAGTCGTATATTGAATGATTCGGAACTTCTTCTTCTTTCAGATTTTCCCGCATTTTGCAGGGTTGCAATAATGAATGCCACATCTCCATGCTATTCCGAACTATACAAATAAATATATTGAGCTTTTATATTGCGCAAAATCCACTAAACGTGCTCAAAGCGCTTTACAAGGGGTCCATGACCAACAGTAACACTTAACATGTAGGACGAGACGTGGCACCTGTTAGGCGATATTACAAATTTGTCGGACACAGTCAACGCTGTTAACGACCAGGTACTTATTTTACACCTGAGTACGGTGAGATAATGTGAGTAAAGAGCCTTTTTCCAAGGACTCAACTATGAGCAGAGCGAGGCTCGAACCCAGGACCTTCCGATCCGAAAGCGAGTGTCATACCACTAGACCACATAGCCGCACAAATAATAACGTTTTAAAAGTACACAGGATAGTGGAATTCTTTGGACTGGATAAGGGTTTATTCAACTGAAGTGTTCTTCACTTTAAGATGTCATTTTGCAAACAGAATTAGAGCCGATTTGTAAAGCAGTTGTAAATTGCAACCAAGTGAATTTCATCAGATCTTTGTAAATCAATTGTCAACAGCCGATTATTATAGCCGATTTGCGGGGAATAGTTTTCATTTAAGTTTAAGGATCTAGCGAGCCAATTTTCTAAAATAGTTTTATAATTTGTTTAAGCACTTAACTTAATTTGAATATTATGACGTCGATCTGTTCTGTTGGAATGTTGGAGTAGGTCAAGGACAGAGAGAGAAAGAGAGAGAGAGACAGAGAGAGAGAGAGAGAGAAGAAGAAGAAGAAGAAGAAGAAGAAGAAGAAGAAGAAGAAGAAGAAGAAGAAGAAGAAGAAGAAGAAGAAGAAGAAGAAAAAGAAGAAGAAGAAGAAGAAGAAGAAGAAGAAGAAGAAGAAGAAGAAGAAGAAGAAGAATGATTTTAGTGGAATCGATGAATAATGAAAAAGTGCATTTAATTTTGTCAGTTGCAAGCCCGTTTTGACCATCTTGTATAGCAGGATTTAAAGAAAACATAATATAAAGAAAATATGTGAGTGTTCGTACAGGGGACTACTACTCAAAGCCAAATATATAATTAGGTAAAGTGATAAATACATGAATCAATGAATAAGTAAATACATAAATAAACAAATTAATTACTTAATTATTTGATTAAGAAAAGTATAAAAAATTCACAAAAATATTTTTTTTTTAAATACAAACTAAAATAGATAGTTATAGACTTTTAAAAAATAAATAAAAGTAAACTTAACAAAATGATGGCACATTTAATGTCTCTCATTTATGGGGTTAAAAGAAATGTTATAAAACAAACAAAAAAAACCCCCAAAAAACAAACAAACAAACAACCCCCCCCCAAAAAAAAAAACCCGAAAAAAACCCAAACAAACAAACGAAAAACCCCTTTAAAAAAAAAAACCCCAAAAAACAACAAAAAACAACAAAAACAAACAAACAACAACTATACGCATACCATCAATATAAATTTATTTTTCTCATGCTTTTTTATATTCCCATTCAACCACGATACTACATTTCTTCCCCTCAGACGCTTTAAAGAGACAACAACCTCCTATAAATATCAAGGAACTCGTCATAGAACTGTGATTATCTGTCTGTTTGTCGACTTGTTTGTTTGTTAGTATGTATGTATGTATGTATGTACGTTTGTTTGTATGCTTGTTTTTAAAGAGTAACAGATTGCGGCGGGCCATACACTGACAAAACACGGATTGTCAAGATGGTCAAAATTCTGTTAACTCAAAAAATATCATAACAATAGATAGTTCGAAGTTCACGTCACTCAGGTCTTTGTTATTGTGTTGTTGTTTTTTTTGCCACCTGCGTTTATGAGTAATTGGCTTCAACAATCAAGACGTCACTTCCCTCCTAATGACGCATAATAACTTAGTAACTGGCTCTAAACTATCGGAACAATGGCGGGCGGCCTTATGAAATATTTCTCCAACGAGCATAAAAGTGTATCCAGAGGAGAAAAACATTATAAATCTGATCATGTTTTGACTTTTATACATTCTGATCACATGACACGTGAAAAAGTTCCAGCTAGCATGAAGAATAAAAAGTAATGATTTTCTTTGTTTAGAACCAAGCTGCTGGTTGCTGGGCGGACGTGAATTATGACTATTGAATCCTATTGACTCTTTGTTATTGTTTTTAGCCAGCCAATTTTATGTGTAGTTTTCATTAAGTTATATCAGTCAGACTATATATACGATTAAGGCTATAAATAGTTTTGTGTGTTGGTACGTTATATCCGGCTGGCGGATGTTTTGAGTATTTTAACTCTTCTCTTTATTCTTAGTATTTTGTCCGTGCCCGACGTCTTTATCCGGAAGACGACAGGGCAGAGGACGGCAGTGCCGGGTCGTCGGAGTCAGTCTCCGGTGTGGGTTAGCCCTCCAGGGGCGTGGCTATATTGGTTGATTTGGTGCCCTGCACCTCTCCATCTTTTAAAAATGGATTACAGCATTAAAAACAAAAAAAAACAAAAAAAAAAAAAAAACAAAACAAAAAAACAAAAAAAAAACTGAGAAGTGTTATATACCGCCTCTTACTTATTTGAGTCTTTTCTCTAATATTTTTTCTTTCTTTTGTATTTACAAATATAGCATGTTTTCAGTCATTTTCTTATGATTCTCTGGCACCAACCTATATTGTAAGCACGCCACGCCCCTGGCCCTTACTCCTCTTTGGCGTTTCATAAACACATATCATAAGGTCGACAGTAAGGAGCGCCATCAGTGACTTCTATCTTCTGCCAGCTTCCCGGACCTCACCCCAGGTCCAACCGAAGGATGTCGTCTCTCTCTTTCCACCGATCTTCTCCAAGTTTCCTTTTGAGTGGTCTTCCCCTATAGATAGTATGCGCTTGGCTAAGTAGCTCACAACATTGCCATTCGGAAGTATAACCTACCAACACACAAAACTATGTGTAACCTTGAACGCTTATAGTCTAGTTAATACAGTTTAGAGAGAATTACTCATAAACGCGGATGGCAAAAAGCTGGAGCAATGTCCAGAGTGACGTCAACTTCGTTCTATCTCTATATAGTATGAAGTTGACGTCAATAAGGTCTTTGTTATTGCTTTTTGCCATCCGCGTTTATGAGTAGTTCTCACTACACAGTATTAACCAGATTATAAATGTTTAAGGTTACACATAGTTTTGTGTGGTCCGTTATACTTCCGGGTGGCAATGTTGTGAACTTCTTACTCAAGCGCATACTAGCTATAGCGATACCCTGCGGGAACCATCTGAGCACTGTTTTCGGCATGTTTGTGCTCCCTCCTTCATCGACAAAACACGGTGCATATAAAAATGAATCCTCCAGAACCATGAGGCCCATGGAGCCGGAGTTTTTAATCCCGATTTATAATATAGCGGGAAACGGATAAATAGCAATTGCTTGCTACCCTTTGGATATGACGCTTGTCTATCGCAAAGTACTTCCGCCAGATCTGACAGACCCAGGTACCCAATTATTATAGGGTGGACAAGAAGAACCGAAAAAAATAATTATTAAAATCTCGACATCACCCGGGAATCGAAGTCTTGTTTCTTTGCGTGTGAAGCGAGTGCCCTACCAACTGAGATATTGAACTCCCCCCAAAAATGTTTCAAATCTGCGATATATATTATATGGACAGTTTACATATGAACATTTATATAAATATAGGGAATTTTTACGGATTAACCATGCTCAATGCGCTTCACACTACTACCCCTCCCCCCCCCCCCCCCCCCCCCCCCCCCCATCCATTTATTCCCCCAATAGGACATATTATAATGGAACCATATGCAATCCATTTCATATAATATGTTTTGCTAGCATACGGAAGTTGAGTGTTTTGAGACATGCCAAATTCTTATCGAGTCGTAATTCCCTCTATTCTGGTCTTTATGCATAACACGCGACTGAGCCAAAATCAACGACAAACACAGACAAATAACCTTTTTCTCATTTTGGCCAGAAAAAACTCAAAAACCCAACAAGCTTTTACTAGATTTATCTTATAAATTTTGATGATCTCCAACTTGACAAGCAAGCAAGAAGTTTTAAATCTGATTCTTCTTTGAAGTCTTGGGTTTAAGATTTTTTTGTTGCTAAGCTGGAGACCAACTTGATCCATCGTTATGTGAAATCAACGATTTCTAGACAAAAAGAGAAATGAAATGATGTTTTGTCAATGTACAGTATAAAATATCTCCGTACCATCAGCATTATATTGCTGTACTCTCAGAAAAAAAAAAAATCACGGATTTAAAATTTTGGCGAGAAAACTCGCCCTTAAAAAAAAAAAACAAAAAAAAAAAAACAGCAAAACGATCGATTAAAATGACCCCACATCTTGGCAAAAATCTCTCAAACCTAAGACTTTTACAAAATTTCCAGGTTGAATTTTTTTTATTTTTTTGTTTGTGAGGATGAGATTCATTTTTATCGATCGATATGTGAAGAGTGAGATTTCTGGCCAAAATATTTTTTTTTTAAAACGTATTTTTTTTGGCTTTTTTTTTTTTCAGAATATGGCAGTAAGAATAGTATGCAAATGCCATTTTCAGGAATAAACCAAGTTCGACAAACCACCAATCGAATATAAATATATATAATAACACTCGTATTTTGGCGAGTGTGGTGGTTGAGTGGTAAAGGCAGTGATTGTACATACTGTGAATAGGTAGGTTCCGGGTTTGAATTTCGTTTTAGGCACTTAAAAAATAATTGAGCTTTTGTATAGCGCAAGATCCACTTAATGTGCTCAAAACGCTTTACAAGGGGTCCCTGACCAACAGGAATATGTAACATGTAGAACAAGACATGCATGACGCCTGTTAGGCGATATTACAATTTTTTTCGACAGAGACAACGCTGTTAACGGTCAGGTACTCATTTTACACCTGAGTACAGTGACAGAATGTGAGTAAAGAGCCTTTTCGAAGGACTCAACTATGCGCCGAGCGAGGCTCGAACTCAGGACCTGTCGATCTGAAAGTGAGTACATACCACTAGACCACATAGCCGCACTTCTTTTACTTTTTCCTTATCAGTCTCCAATTCGCTCACGTTGGATTAACATGGATGCTTCTTGTTGACATCAGACGTGTGCTTGATAGACCGGTAGGTCCCAGGTTCGAAGAAGCTCACAACATTGCCATCCGGAAGTATAACGGACGAACACACAAAACGATGTGTAACCTTGAACATTTATAGTCTGGTTAATACAGCTTAGTGAGAATTACTCATAAACGGGAATGGCAAAAAAATAAAATCAAAAATAACAAAGAACCGATTACGTCAACTTCATACTATCTATAGATAGTATGCGCTTAACTAAGAAGTACACAACATTGCCATCCGGAAGTCTAACAGACCAACACACAAAACTATGTGTAACCATGAACTTTTATAGTCTGGATAATACAGGTTAGTGAAAATTACACATAAACGCGGATTGCAAAAAAAAAAAACAACAAACAAACAAACAAACAAAAAAAAAAAAAAAAAACAATAACAAAGATCTGAGTGACGACACCTTCATTCTATTTATACAAGTCGGGACAAAACTTTTCGATCATTATATTATAACTCGTTCTGTCAATGTCATCGCTCACCATCACTATAACTTTGTTTACCAGAGCAGTCTTCAAGCTCTCGGTGCCATAAGTCATCTCGTGAATGTTAGTATGTGTATGTTGTAGCGAGATTTGAGGGGGGGGGGGGGGAGGGGGAATCATATCGATTTAGATTGGGTGGGTCATCGTAATCCTCAATATCATGTGATTTATAGATAGTATGTGCTTGGATACGAAGCTCACAACGTTGCCATCCGGAAGTACAACGGACCAACACACAAAACTGGGTGTATCCATGAACGTTTATAGTCGGGTTAATACAGTTCAGTGATCATTACTCATAAACGCGGATGGCAAAATGCAATAACAAAGACCTGAGTGACGTCATCTTCGACCTATCTATAGAGGAATATGTACAAAGGGCCCGTTCCCACACAACAGCAACACTTAACATGAAGGATGATGGAAACGTCGCAGCTCGAAGCTCGAAGAAATAAATAACAATGTGAAATTGAATGTAAGCTTCAATTTAATATACGAAAACAGATAAAATGGACGTTTCGGGTTTACCCTTTATCAACAAAATAGGATGAATGAAACACTACAGACGAATGAGATAATGTGGTAGTGGCGTTGTTAAGACGAATAAACGGGATAAATATTTCACATTCTGTTCTGCATTGCCCTTACAAAGTGGGAACACGTCCTTTTCTCACTTTGGTCCCTCTTTATGGATTACCATTCCACAAAGCATCCGGGAGTCCAAGAAATCCTTGAAAACATCTCTTTTATGACGTCATGTATTTTCTTTAATATTATTTTGTCGTTTATGTTTATCACCAAGAGCCTCATTGTTGATGAACCGTGCGTTCTACAAGAGCCCATTATTATTATTATTATTATTATTATTATTATTATTATATTATTATTTATTATTATTATTATTATTATTATTATTATTATTATTATTATTATTATTATTATTATTATTATTATTATATATTTATTTATTATTTATTATTATTATTATTTATTATTATTATTATTATTTATATTATTATTATTATTATTATTTATTATTATTTATTATTTTATTATTATATATTATTATTATTATTATTATTATTATTATTATTATATATTATATCATTATTATTTTTATTATTATTATTGTTATTATTATTATATATTATTATATTATTATTATTATTATTATTATTATTATTATTATTATTATTATTATTATTATTATTATTATTGTTTCTACTACTAGTTGAGATCCTGCAATATTTGGGGAGAAATAGGCTAAAGGCTATTAGGGCAGACGGACATCAATTATACTTATTCTACTACTGTATTGTATTTTGAGATTTGCCGGTAATTCTGTGCTCAATGATAAAGATTTAACACTGACTTTACCGAACAATGTTGATCCCCAGCCCTTTATTAAGAAAGAATGGAATAGAAAGGTTATCTCTTACTTTGATGTATCAAGAGAGATTTAGCATTACGTCATCGTTTTGTTGTTGTTGTTGCGGATGAGATTACTATTACTTGATAGGATCACTCACTCACTCACTCACTCAATCCCAAGACCGGATGGTCGTCGGGGGTACTTGCGTGAAGCAGAAGTTACAGTCTTCCTCCACATAGAGTATACAACATGATTGACATGGCCATATAGGGAACTCAAAGAATCTGAACACGAGAGGTCGAGCGCCGCCATTTTCTTTTTTATGTTATGCAACCAGGGACGATTAGCCACTAAAAAGTGGCTGTTGTCTGGTCTGCTCCCTAGTCTTTCCTCCATGCCTGCCTGTTGCTAGCCCTATATAGCATGAAGCTCCGGAACCGACATCTCTTACCATTCTTTTATAATATTGTCCAGCCACATCTTCCTTTGGCGCCCGCTTCTGCGCTGGCCTTCGACTGTGCCCTGTAGGACTGTCCTGCTCAGGCTATCGTGTCGAGTATGGTGTCCAAACCAAGACAGTTTTCTGCGCTTCACAGTCACTAGAAGAGGTTCCTGTGGGCCTGCCCAAGCTTCTGTTTCTTCCAGGACGTCTTCGTTTATGCGATGCTCCGTATATGACAGGATCAAGAGAGATTTAAAGTTACGTCATCAATTTGTGTTGTGGATATGCTAGAATTGCTTAGAATAAATTAAACTCGCAATGAAAGTCAAACGTCAAAAGGGACGGAGTATTACGACCTTGCAGATTTCCTTCATGTGGCGTATTAATTTGAGTCAACGGATGATAGAAAATAGCCTGAAATAAAAAGTAGTTTGCAAGTTACTCGTATATTATCAGTATTTAGATAATGGTTTTATAATTTTTAGATTTGCCAGTAATTCTATGCTCGATGGTAAAAAAAAATTACATGGGCTGTTCGGAACAATGTTGATCCCCAACACAATTTTAAAAAAATAATAGATTATGATGATGATGATGATGATGATGATGATGATGATGATGATGATGATGATGATGATGATGATGCTGTTGTTGATGATTATGATGATGATGATGATGATGAAGATGATGATGATGCTGTCGTTGATGATTATGATGATGATGATTATGATGATGATGATGATGATGATGATGATGATGATGATGATGATGATGATGATTCTGTCGTTGATGATTATGATGATGATGATTATGATGATGATGATGATAATGATGATGATGATGATGCTGTCGTTGATGATGATGATGATGATGATGATGATGATGATGATGATGATGATGATGATGATGATGATGATGATGATGAAAATTGTTTTTTGCCACCCGAGTTTATGAGTAATTCTCACTAAACTGTATTAACCAGACTATAAACGTTTAAAGTTACACATAGTTTTGTGTGTTGGTCCGTTAAACTGCCGGATGGCAATGTTGTGAGCTTCTTAGCCAAGCGCATACTATCTATATTATGATAGGCAACTTGCATACAAGCTCAAGCCACAGATAACAAAAAATTAATTGTTTTCGTCTAGTTGAGTTCCGCACCCTACCATATTGACATGATGGACCACAATACTTGGGTTGTGAAGACGACGATGCATTTGTATGTTGTGTGTTATAGATAGTATGCAGATGACGTCACTCAGGCCTTTGTTATTGTTGTTGCCATCCGCGTTTGTGAGTTGTTCTCACTAAACTGTATTAACCAGACTATAAAATGGTTACACAGAGTTTGTGTGTTGGTCCGTTATACTTCCGGATGGCAATGTTGTGAACTCCTTGGCCAAGCGCATTCTATGTATTATCTGGCGTGGCTGTCAAGATTATCATTATTGAAATCAACTAGTTATTCTTAGTAATCGCCGCTGTCTTGACTAATGTGGTCGATAGTGTTGTCGTCGTCGTTATTGTTGTTGTCGTTGTTGTTGTTGTTGTTGTTGTTGTTGTTGTTCTTCTTTTTCTTCTTCTTCTTCTTCTTCTTCTTCTTCTTCTTCTTCTTCTTCTTAGCGTGCTCGGGTGATGGTTGTTATAGTGGTGATGGGCCTTGAGTGGTGGTGCTGGGGTGGTGGTGATGGTGATGGTGATAGTGATGGTGGTTATGATGGTGAGTGATGATGATGTTGATGATGATGATGATGATGATCGTGATGATGATGATGATGATGATGATGATGATGATGATGATGATGATGATGATGAGGTACTCAGGTAGGATTAAGGTAACTTTCTTGTAGCATGCCATTCTGTTGAATTCCAGACAAAGCTTGGGAGGAGGGACTTGTTTACCAGCTACAAAAAAACCCCCCATTTTAAAAAAAAACAACTCAGATTCCCCCCCCCCCCCAACCCACCCCTCTCCCCCAACCCCCTCCCTCCCCAAAGACAGAAAAAAGCAAACATGTTCCTCAAGAAAAATAGATCTGAAAAGTTGTGTAGGTACGAATCACTGCCAGAAAAAAGCCAGAGATTTTGTTCGTGATATATAAAATACATCATTATATCAAAACAAAATATTCAATTACTTACAGAATCCTTTTGGCTCTTTGTGGGACACCGGGCCTTTACGCGCGTCCGTCACCAGCGCTATACGTTCTTGGCTTTCTTCTTGGTAGCCTGATTCCACGGGAGGCCTTCCATCTTTACTTCTTCAGACAGTGAGTGCCCTCCATGTCTGGTTTAACCCTCTCCGTACGAGCCATTTTCAAGATTTCCCCCAAAACTTCACACCCAACTAATACAAGCAATATTTTTTATCACTCAGACATAATAGCAATAAAATTATTGCGATAAATAATTTCTTTAGCAAAACATGTTCTTCTTCAACACACTGTTCATTTTCTTTAACTTTTATGATGTGCAAAATAAATTTGAATAAGAAAAATGTTGGTTGTATCGTAACCAATGTGACGATTTTAGTTGGTAAGGAGAGGGTTAATAGGATCAAAGAGAGAGGGAATGGAGATACCCCTCTCAAGCGCATAATGGACGGCGCCCCCGTTTCGAGCCGAAATAAGTCCCTGCAACCAATGTACGCAGATTCCCTGACTACGACAAAGATGGATAATATACGAGATGGAAGTCGGTTTGGATGAATTCAATCCCTCGAGGGGGCGTGGACATACACTCCTCTAAACTTGGGGAGAATTTGCCAGGTTCCTCAACCAGTAGGAGGAGCGAATCGGCTTCGGTCGAGAAACTGCCTAACGGCAATAAAATCGCTTCATCAGTAGGGACTTTCCACTTGCCCAATAATATGTACCCGTTGTGGGAACGAACCCGAAACCTCAGAGCATCTAGTTGAACGGTGTGTTGTGACGAAGTTTACGGGTGGGTTTGCGACGGTGCACGAGTGCGTTGAAGAATTTGCGGATTGGGTCGATCGTCATAACATAGTCGTGGGAGCACCATTAGAAGCTGCTCAAGCTTCATGTCTGTTTCGGACGTCCAACCTTTCGTGTCGAATGTGTGCTCCGTGTTCTTCTCAGGGTGTGACGGTGGACCAATCTCCATTTCCTCCTCCTCCTAACTTTGGTGTTGACGAATCGTCCTTGGTTTGACCTTTTCCATTTAAGGATGTTGGAAACGTGATCTTGCCATCTCATTTATCAACATCAAGGCTTCTAAAATTAGTTCCAGCTGGTCAATATGTCCCAAGCACACGGCTTCAAGGAAATCCTCAAAGACGCTTCAGAGTAAAAAGACAATCTGGTAAATTTAGGATCGTTTTAAATCGATCATTAACCCTGTCCGTACCAACTACAGGAAAATCGTCACATTCGTTACGATGCAACCAAAACTTTTCTTTTTCAAATTCTCTTGTACATCATAAAATTTAAAGAAAATGAACAGTGTGGTGTAGAGCATGTTTTGCTAAAGAAATTATGTATCTATCGCTAGAACTTTTACTGCTATTGTGTTTGAGTGATAAAAAAAACACATTTTTGTGTTAGTTGGGTGTGAAGTTTTGGGAAAATCCTGAAAATGGCTGGTGAGGAGAGAGTTAAATAAAGAAAAATTATTTTAGCCAAAATGAAAGAAGAGAAAAATCTGTTTTGTCAGTGTATGGTACTGTAGTCTTTGATGCTAAAAATGATGAGTTCACTTTGGCAGGGTTTTTATTCTCACTCATTGATCTATCTATTATCTCCCCTTTCATTAATCCATTCATAAAGTCTTCCTGAGTTTATTCCTGTGATCTATTTATTGTCTGTTATTTTGTCGTTGATCTGCTTGAGATTATTCATCAGTCTATTCTTTGTCTATCTGTTTGAATAATGTCGATAGATCTCTCTGTCTGTCTTCCTGTCTGCTTGTCTGTCCCATTGTCTACCTGTTTGTCGGGCCCTCTGTCTGTCTGTCTGTCTGTCTTTCTGTATGTATATGTCCCTGTCCGTTGATATATAGGTACTGTCTATCAATCTCTCTTTGTTTCTCCGTCGTTCTGTCTGTCCTTCTGTCTGTCTGTCTGTGTCGGTATGTTCCTCTCTCCGTCTGTATGTCTGTCCCTCTGTCTGTCTATTTGTCCCAATGTCTATCTGTCTTCTATC
This sequence comes from Berghia stephanieae, assembly GCF_034508935.2. NCBI lineage: Eukaryota > Metazoa > Mollusca > Gastropoda > Nudibranchia > Aeolidiidae > Berghia > Berghia stephanieae. The sequence continues at coordinate 20,905,093 of NC_088370.1, read as the reverse complement.
TCTGTCTATCTGTCATTGAGTTAGTCTACCAGTTTCTCTATATCTGTTTATCGTGTTACTGTCTGGCTTTAAAACTATTTGTATTACTCTCTAATTATGTCTCTCTTTCTCGTTAGGTCAATTATTTGCCTCTCTGACTATCTGTCTGCATGCTGTCTGTCAATTCATTCATTTATCTAGTACCAATCGTCTATATTAGATTCTATTTATCAATCTATCTACATATCTATCTCATTCATTTATCTAGTACCAATCGTCTATATAAGATTCTATTTATTAATCTATCTACATATCTATCTCATTCATTTATCTAGTACCAATCGTCTATATTAGATTCTATTTATCAATCTATCTACATATCTATCTCATTCATTTATCTAGTACCAATCGTCTATATGACTTTCTATTTATCAATCTATCTACATATCTATCTCATTCATTTATCTAGTACCAATCGTCTATATTAGATTCTATTTATCAATCTATCTACATATCTATCTCATTCACTTATCTAGTACCAATCGTCTATATTAGATTCTATTTATCAATCTATCTACATATCTATCTCATTCATTTATTTAGTAACAATCGTCTATATTAGATTCTATTTATCAATCTATCTCTATCTCATTTATTTATCTAGTATCAATCGTCTATATTATATTCTATTTATCAATCTATCTACATATCTATCTCATTCATTTTCTTTGTCATATCTATTATAATTCGTTATAGATCTATCTACTATTATCTCTTCATTTTCTGTCCAATGTCTAATCTAGTTTATATTCCTTCTATCTGTATTATCTGTACATCTCTTATTATATTCCAGTCATATATCATAGTATCTATCATTTTCTGTTCTCATCGTATTTTGATTCTATTTATCAATTATCTACATATCTATCTCATTCATTTTCTAGTACCAATCGTCTATTTAATTCTATTTCTCTATCTCTTCTATCTTCATGGTAGTACAGTTTTCTTCTTTTATATCTTTACTTCTTTACATTTTATTACCAATGTCTATTTAGATAATTATTCTCTCTATATCTTCTCATTCTTTATCTATACCAATCGTCTATATTAGATTCTATTTATCAATCTATCTACATATCTATCTCATTCATTTATCTAGTACCAATCGTCTATATAGATTCTATTTATAATCTATCTACATATCTATCTCATTCATTTATCTAGTACCAATCGTCTATATTAGATTCTATTTATCAATCTATCTACATATCTATCTCATTCATTTATCTAGTACCAATCGTCTATATGACTTCTATTTATCAATCTATCTACATATCTATCTCATTCATTTATCTAGTACCAATCGTCTATATTAGATTCTATTTATCAATCTATCTACATATCTATCTCATTCATTATCTAGTACCAATCGTCTATATTAATTCTATTTATCAATCTATCTACATATCTATCTCATTCATTTTCTAGTACCAATCGTCTATATTAGATTCTATTTATCAATCTATCTTATCTCATTATTTATCTAGTATCAATCGTCTTTATTAATTCTATTTATCAATCTATCTACATATCTATCTCATTCATTTTCTAGTACCAATCATCTATATTAGATTCTAGTTATCAATCTATCTACATATATATCTCATTCATTTATCTAGTACAATCGTCTATATTAGATTCTATTTATCAATTATCTACATATCTATCTCTTCATTTATCTAGTACCAATCGTCTATATTAGATTCTATTTATCAATCTATCTACATATCTATCTCATTCATTTATTAGTACAAATCGTCTATATTATTCTATTTATCAATCTATCTACATATCTATCTCATTCATTTATCTAGTACCAATCGTCTATATTAGATTCTATTTATCAATCTATCTACATATCTATCTCATTCATTTATCTAGTACCAATCGTCTATATTAGATTCTATTTATCAATCTATCTACATATTATCTCATTCATTTATCTAGTACAATCGCTATATTAGATTCTATTTATCAATCTATCTACATTCTATCTCATTCATTTATCTAGTACCAATCGTCTATATTAGATTCTATTTTCAATCTATCTACATATTATCTCATTCATTATCTAGTACAATCGTCTATATTAGATTCTATTTATCAATCTATCTACATATCTATTCATTCATTTATCTAGTACAATCGTCTATATTAGATTCTATTTATCAATCTATCAATATCTTCTCATTCATTTATCTAGTACCAATCGCTATATGATTCTATTTATCAATCTATCTACATATCTATCTCTTCATTTATCTAGTACCAATCGTCTATATTAGATTCTATTTATCAATCTATCTACATATCTATCTCATTCATTTATCTAGTACAATCGTCTATATTAGATTCTATTTATCAATCTATCTACATATCTATCTCATTCATTTATCTAGTACCAATCGTCTATATTAGATTCTATTTATCAATCTATCTCTATTTATCAATCTATCTACATATCTATCTCATTCATTTATCTAGTACCAATCGTCTATATTAGATTCTATTTATCAATCTATCTACATATCTATCTCATTCATTTATTAGTACCAATCGTCTTATATTTCTATTTATCAATCTATCTACATATCTATCTCATTCATTTATCTAGTACCAATCGTCTATATTAGATTTTATTTATCAATCTATCTACATATCTATCTCATTCATTTATCTAGTACCAATCGTCTATATTATATTCTATTTATCAATCTATCTCTATCTCATTTATTTTTCTAGTATCAGTCATCTATATTAGATTCTAGTTATCAATCTATCTACATATATATCTCATTCATTTTTCTAGTACAAGTCATCTATATTAGATTCTATTTATCAATCTATCTACATATCTATCTCATTCATTTATCTAGTACCAATCGTCTATATGATTCTATTTATCAATCTATCTACATATCTATCTCATTCATTTATCTAGTACCAATCGTCTATATTAGATTCTATTTATCAATCTATCTACATATCTATCTCATTCATTTATCTAGTACAATCGTCTATATTAGATTCTATTTATCAATCTATCTACATATCTATCTCATTCATTTATCTAGTACCAATCGTCTATATTAGATTCTATTTATCAATCTATCTACATATCTATCTCATTCATTTATCTAGTATCAATCGTCTATATTAGATTCTATTTATCAATCTATCTACATATCTATCTCATTCATTTATCTAGTACCAATCGTCTATATTATTTCTATTTATCAATCTATCTACATATCTATCTCATTCATTTTTCTAGTACAAATCATCTATATTAGATTCTAGTTATCAATCTATCTACATATCTATCTCATTCATTTATCTAGTACCAATGTCTATATTAGATTTATTTATCAATCTATTACATATCTATCTCATTCATTTATTAGTACCAATCGTCTATATTATTCTATTTATCAATCTATCTACATATCTATCTCATTCATTTATCTAGTACCATCGTCTATATTAGATTCTATTTATCAATCTATCTACTATCTATCTCATTCATTTATCTAGTACAATCGTCTATATTAGATTCATTTATCAATCTATCTACATATTATCTCATTCATTTATCTAGTACAAATCGCTATATTAGATTCTATTTATCATCTATCTACATATCTATCTCATTCATTTATCTAGTACCAATCGCTATATTAGATTCTATTTGTCAATCTATCTACATATCTATCTCATTCATTTATCTAGTACAAATCGTCTATATTAGATTCTATTTATCAATCTATCTACATATCTATCTCATCATTTTATCTAGTACAAATCGTCTTATTAGATTCTATTTATCAATCTATATCTAATATCTATCTCATTCATTTATCTAGTACCATCGCTATATTAGATTCTATTTATCAATCTATCTACATATCTATCTCTTCATTTATCTAGTACATCCATATGCTATATCAATCTATTACATATCTATCTATTC
>NC_088370.1:20876084-20893584 GCF_034508935.2 Berghia stephanieae | reverse complement strand
GACCCTCTCTCTCTCTCTCTCTCTCTCTCTCTCTCTCTCTCTCTCTCTCTCACTCTCTCTCTCTCTCTCCCTCTCTCTATCTGTCTGTCTGTCTCTGACGGGAAAAAATTTGATATCGCTTAACGGTCGTCATGTTGGCTGGCTAGGGACCCCGTGTAAAGCGATTTGAGCACGTTTAGTGGATAATTCGCCAAACAGATATTTGATGTCAACTGATTACCCTTGTAGCCTAAAGTGAGACAATTAAAAGGGGAAGGTGGGGGGTTGATACTCTTGCTTGAGAAAGAAAACTGAAAGTGCCTGGAGCGGGGCTCGATCCCGGGACTATCTTTTTCATTGTGAGATGCCTTAACAACTTGTCTACACACCCCTCCTTCTAATCTATCATTGCTACAGTAAAACGCTATAACCAGACAATCGTTTTGATAGTAAATAATACATTGAAAAACTCGCTCCATCTTGAATGCCAGAAAGCGACTGTACTCTATGTTAACCTTAAAGAGCATGCTTTTAAATCCCCGCCACCATCGCAACTACAGCCACCCAAAACCATCGTACAACTCATAATGAACTAAACCAGATCCCCCCCCCCCTACCCCCCTACCTACCCAATCCCAACCATTTACCAAATTTATTTATCTTCTCCCTTGCACTGCCCCCCCCCCCTTTCCCTCCCCTTCCCCACCCTTAAACACCATCATCCACTCTCTCCCTGCCAACCCCCCCCCCCCCGCTCTTTCCCCCCCCCCACCCAGCCCCCCCCCCCCCCCATCCTCAATGTCAACCCCAGCCCAAGACTCCCATCACCTACTCAGACCCCTGTCAGGCCAGTGGAATTATTCGTCCAGGCCAAATGAGGTCAACGATAGAAACTGGCGCTGGTCAAGCTAGAAGACCAAAACAACAATAATAACTCTCAGTACAAAACGATAACAACAACAACAACAACAAACCATAATAATAATAATAATAATACGGAGAGTAGGGAAAATATAAATATATAATATAATTATAGAAAGAAAAGTGAAAAAAGAAGGGGAAAAAAACACTCCAGAAAACACTTGGGTAATCTTAGCGTGTGTTATTCTTGCCAACCCCAAAATGGCCTCGTCAACGATGTATGCATTGTGGGTATGTATCGATGCCAAGTTCGATATTAATCGTATTTATTTATTTGGCATGATAATAATAAGTAGTAGTTCGTTAATAACAAAATTGGAATAAAGTAGTATAGATAGAATGCGCTTGGCCAAGGAGTTCACAACATTGCCATCCGGAAGTATAACGGACCAACACACAAACTCTGTGTAACCATGAACTTTTATAGTCTGGTTAATACAGTTTAGTGAGAAAAACTCACAAACGCGGATGGCAAAAACAATAACAAAGGCCTGAGTGACGTCATCTGCATACTATCTATAGGGATACGATGATAATATTGGTTTACCATTGTTATCTAATGATCAAAGTAGGATATTGTTCAAGTAAAGTTTTATTTTTGAACAATAATAATAATATCATTTGTTCTTATAGATAGTTCGAAGATGACGTCACACAAGGCTTTGTTGTTATATTTTGCCATCCGCGTTTGTGAGTTATTCTCACTGAACTGTATTAACCCGACTATGAACGTTCATGGATACACACAGTTTTGTGTGTTGGTCCGTTATACTTCCGGATGGCAATGTTATGAGCTTCTTAGCCAAGCGCATAATATCTATAGACACTTCGAAGTTGACGTCACTCAGGTCTTTGTTATTGTTTATTATTTTTTTGCCATCCGCGTTTTTGAGTAATTCTCACAAAACTGTCTTAACCTGACTATAAACGATTATGGTTACATAAAGTTTTGTGTGTTGGTCCGTTATACTGACCAACACACAAAACTCTGTGTCATCATGAACTTTTATAGATAGTATGCACTTGGTTAAGAAATTCACAACATTGCCATCCGGAAGTAAAACGGACCAACACACAAAACTGTGTGTAACCATGATCGTTTATAGTCCGGTCAAAACAGTTTAGTGAGAAGTACTAATAAACGCGGATGGCAAAAAACAATAACCAAGGCCTGAGTGACGTCATCTTCGAACTTTCTATAGCCTGGATAATAAAGTTAAGTGAGAATTACTCATAAACGTGGATGACAAAAAACAATAACAAAGACTCGAGTGACGTCAACTCCATTCTATCTTTAGTCGACTCTGAAGTGACAAATTCCTACTGCAATGGCGATACACATGGACATGCTTTGTGCAAAATCGACATGCACATACACATTTGCAGGTCTGACATCCGAACCCACTTATGGGCCAAGTTTAACATTGTTGTCATGGACACTGTTTTGCGTCATGTTTTGAGATTTCCATTACAAAAAATAAATGAGGCCATAAGGAACTGGGTTATCAGACCTGCAAATAAGTATACGTCGTGCAAAATGAATATAATAGCTTTAAAAAAAAATAAAACAAAAAACAAAAACAAACAAACAAACAAACAAAAACAACAAAAATAAAACAACAATACCAAATAAAAAGAACAAAAAAAAAAAAAAAAACAACAAACAAACAAAAAACAAAACAAAAAAAACCCGGACAAATTACCGATCTCGGAGCGTTTCGGGCTCAAAACCTCTCTTCAGCCAAAAGCAAAGAAAACAACAACAAAAAAGCCCAGTTTGAACGTTAGTTAAAACCAAACCCCATTCAAATATTATTATTCTTATCATTATTATTATTATTATTATTATTATTATTATTATTATTATTATTATTATTATTATTATTATTATTATTATTATTATTATTATTATTATTATTATTATTATGTGCCTGTACCTAGGGCATATCTTTGGGGCGTTCACAAATCGAACGGAATAGCTAGGGATTCATTCAAAAACCTCTAATGTATGAGAATAGGGTTGCTTTGGTCTCGTCAAGGAAGACTTTTGGTAGCCCCCTACCTTTGTTTTTTTTTTTGTTGTTTTTTTTTGGTCTTATATATAAATATTGAGCTTTTATATAGAGCAATATCCACTAAACGTGCTCAAAGCGCTTTACAAGGGGTACCTGGCCTACAGCAACATTAAATATTTAGAACGGGACATGACACCTGTTTGGTGATATCACAATTTTGTTTCCGTACAGAGACAACGGTGTAACGGCCAGGTACTCATTTTACACCTAAAGAGTACGGTGAGAGAATGTGAGTAAAGAGCCTTTTCCAAGGACTGAACAATGCGCCAAGCGCCGAGGCTCGAACCTAAGACCGTCCGATCCGAAAGCGAGTGTCATATACCACAAGACCACATAGCCGCACGTTCGGGTTCTATTTATTGGCACTTAAAGTTAAAGCAAAAATAAAAATCCTTCAATTTGTTGTTGCGAACTATTTTTAATGACGATAGCACTACGTTGAAATTAAGACATAATATTATACACGCGCGTCTTTTAAGGACTAAGGGCTAACCCACACCGGAGACTGACTCCGACGACCCGGCACTGCCGTCCTCTGCCGTCTTCCGGATAAAGACGTCGGGCACGGATAAAAATACTAAGAATAAAGAGAAGAGCCGCTAGACCTACCCATACTAAGCACTCGACGTCCTCTGCCGTTTTTTTTTTTTTTTTTTTTTTTTTTTTGAGCCTGGAATGGGTAGGTCTAGCGTCTCTTATCTTTTATTCTTTGTATTTTGTCCGTCCCCGACCGCAGCCATCGTTAAGTTATAGTCTGGCACTGACCAAAAAAATGACGTCAAAATGCCAGTCTTTTGGCACAAAAGAAAACAAATCGTGAGTTGTTTTCAATAGTTCAACCAATGAAATAACTTATTATTATTATTATTATTATTATTATTATTATTATTATTATTATTATTATTATTATTATTATTATTATTTATTATTATTATTATTATTATTATTATTATTATTATTATTATATTATTATTATTGTACGTATTGATGGTATTATGATTGTTGTTTTTTTTGTGTGGTGTATCAGTTTATTTTTTGGTTCCATTTACCATTTTCCCCCCACTTTTATGTATGTTGTCATCAAATTGTTTATTTATTGGCAAAAGCCTAAGATTGAATAAACTTTGAAATTCTGTTTCCTTGAGCTCTACTTACGACAACTCACTAGACGCTACACAAACCTAAAAAAATGACGTCAAACTGCCAGTCCTAGAGGGTTCTAGTGTCAGGCTATATATTGTGTTAACGATGGCTACGGCCCGACGTCTTTATCCGGGTCCACCGTCGGAGTCAGTCTCCGGTGTGGGCTAGCCCTTAGCCTTCAACAATCAAGCACGGTCAGGTAATTAAACTCTGTAGGTTCGCGCAAATGAAACTGGCAAATCCCTCTTTTAAATTGAAAACATTAAAAACACACAGTGGATTTTCACATGAGCAAACCAATAACAATGTGAAATTGAATGTAAGCTTCAATTTAATATACGAAAACAGATAAAATAGACATTTCGGGTTTCCCCTTTATCATTTGTGCGTCTGTAACTTTAGTGACAACGAAGATGACGTCAATCAGGTCTTTGTTATTTTAATTTTTTTTTGCCAACCATGTTTATGAAGTAATTCTCACTAAACTGTATTATCCAGACTACAAACGTTCAAGGTTACATATCTATAGATAGTATGCGCTTGGCTAAGAAGGTCACAACATTGCTATCCGGAAGTATAAGAGACCAACACACAAAAATATGTGTAACCATGGACTTTTAAGTGAGAATTACTCATAAACGTGGATGGCAAAAAACAATAACAAAGACTCGAGTGACGTCAACTTAACTCTATCCAAAGATAGAACGAAGTTGATAGTCACTCACCTTTTTTTATTATTGGTTTGAGCCAGCCTTCTAAATGAGTAGTTCTCACTAGATTGTATCACCCAAGGTTATAGATAGTATGCGCTTGGCTAAGAAGCTCACAACATTGCCATCCGGAAGTATAACAAACCAACACACAAAACTCTGTGTAACCTTGAACGTTTATAGTCTGGTTAATACCGTTTAGTGAGAATTACTCATAAATGTGGATGGCAAAAAAAAAGAACCAAGACCTGAGTGACGTCAACTTCGTTCTATCAATACTAATATCGGGCCGGCAGATGCTATGAACTTTTGGGATAAACACAATGATATATTTTGATAATGGGGATGGTCTATATTACTTTTCCATCTGCTCGAGGTCATTTGTCACATTGGAATATGATGTGCTCAAATGACCCACACAGTGAAAAGTAATCACAGCTTTTTTTTAAATACATAGAATGAAATTGGCGTCACTCGGGTCTTTGTTATTGTTTTTTTTTTTTGCTATCCAAGCTTATGAGTAATTCTCACTTAACTGCATTATCCAAACTATAAAGTTCATGGTTACACAGAGTTTTGTGTGTTGGTCCGCTATACTTCTGGATGGCAATGTTGTGAGCTTCTTAGCCAAGTGCATACTATCTAACATCACGCTTGTTCATTTTGCTCAGCTTGACACGTGTGTATGTTTACAACTGTCATAAACACAAAGCAGCGTGTTTACTTTTTAAAGAAAGAAATATCCAATCGTTGGGCAGCAGCAAATCATGTGATTGATGACTAGGTTGGACGAAAACATGAATATAGATAGAAGGAAGTTGACGTCACTCAGGTCTTTGTTATTGTATTTTGCAATCCGCTTTTATGAGTAATTCTCACTAAACTGTATTAACCAGACTATAAACGTTTAAGGTTACACAGAGTTTTGTGTGTTGGTCCGTTATACTTCCGGATGGCAATGTTTTGACCTTCTTAGCCAAGCGCATTCTATCTATTGATCAAGCGGTAGAACAGTGGGTAATTGGATTCAATAGTCTGATGTCACGTCGCCCAGCAACGAGCAGCTTGGTTCTAAACAAAGAAAATCGGTAATTTTTATTCTTCATGCTGGCTAGAACATTTTCACATGTCATGTGATCAGAGTGTATAAAATTCAAAACATGATCAGATTTATAATGTTTTTCTCCTCTGGATACACTTTAATGCTCGTCGGAGAAGTATTTCATAAGGGCGTCTGCCATTGTTCCGATAGTTTAGAGCCAGTTACTAAGTTACTCTGCGTCAATACGGGGGAAGTGACGTCACGACTGTTGAAGAGCATTACTGCCATTGTTAACATTTTTTTTTAAAGTAGTGTAGCATCTACTTTACTGGAAACAACAAACAATGAAAGCAATGTGTAGTGAATTTTATAAATTTAATGAGTTCTCTCGTGTTTACGTTTTTGTCTGATCTGACGTGTAGAGTAGTCTTGCAGTCAGCAGTATGTGGTAAGTCTTCGTAGTTCGTAGGAAACGGAGATCGCCACACATGCCCCCCCAAACACGGACTAGTCATCTTTGTAGTACCGAGGTCGTTTAATGGTACGTCCTGAGCGAGATAGCTTCTTAGTAGGCACTACGTTAGTATCATCAGAAGCAGTACGGGAGTTTTGTATGTTTCTGTTCGTATTCGGTGGGCGTCCACGACGAGGTGGGGTGGCAAGGGAAACTGGTTGCGTAGAATCGACAAATGCAGCTTTAAGTCGGTCGATCGAAATCCGTTCTGCTTTGCCACCAACATCGATCAGGAATTGTTTATCTCCAGGGGTTATGACAACATAGGGACCTGTATACGGCTTCTGAAGGGGTCCTCGGTGGGTGTCAACACGGATGTAAACATATTTCGCTGACATCAAGTTCTTGGGTAAATTTGTTTGATGATAGCCGTGATGATGTGTTGGCCGTGGTGAATGAAGGGACACGTTTTGCCGAAAGGTTGCCAAAAAGTCTTTAGCGTGGAAGTCTGAAGGATGGTCAGGTATAAACTCTCCAGGGATTGTTAAAGGTTCTCCGTATACTAATTCAGCTGAAGAATGACCGATATCATCCTTAGGTGCAGTTCTTAAACCAAGCAGAACCCAAGGTAGCTCATCCACCCAATTTGGAGTTATTAGACGAGCTTTGAGGGATGATTTCAAGGACCGATGAAACCGTTCAATCATGCCGTTGGACTGAGGGTGATACGCAGTTGTGTGATGAATCTGCACACCAAGTTGACTGGCCATCTGTTTCCATAGCGTGGATGTAAATTGTGAGCCCCTGTCAGAAGTTATATCAACAGGAATACCAAACCGCGAGATCCAATTGGAGATCAGGGCTTTTGCACATTCTTCTGTTGTTGTGGTTTGTAACGGTATTGCCTCAGGCCATCGGGTGTTCCTGTCAATTATAGTAAGGAGATGGGTGAACCCCCTTGACTGAGGTAATGGTCCAACGAGGTCAATGTTTATATGTGAGAATCGCTTTCCTGGGACATGGAATGTTTCTAACGGTGCTCGTATATGTTTTTGAATTTTCGAAGATTGGCAGTTGTGACATTGCTTAACCCATGCTGACACTTCTTTCTTAAGACCATGCCAGATAAACTTCTTGCTGATAAGTCTGACTGTGGCCTTAACTCCAGGATGACTCATATTATGAATAATTTCGAAAACCGGTCTTCTGAAGTCGGTAGGAACGATAGGTCTTGGGTAGCCAGTTGAGATGTCACAAATTAACTCTGGACCCGATTCAACGGATGTTTTGACGATTTTGAGGCTTGTTAATGCAGTTTTGTAAGCCTGTATGTCAATGCTATTTTCTTGGGATTCCGCCATAGCTTGATAGTCGATGCCAATTGAGACTGAGTTTGTAACTGCTCTTGAGAGACAATCTGCGACAGTGTTGTTTTTTCCAGAAATGTGTCGGATGTCAGTTGTGAACTCGGATATGGCAGATAAGTGCCTTTGTTGACGAGCTGACCATGGTTCAGTTGATTTGGACATGGCATGGATTAATGGTTTATGGTCAGTAAAAATAGCGAATTGTCTCCCTTCAATGATGAAACGGAAATGACGGATGGCTAAGTGAATGCCAAGCAACTCCCTATCAAAGGTACTGTATTTCTGTTCAGGTTTACGTAACTGCCTGCTGAAAAATGCCAATGGTTCCCAATTACCTTGATGATTAAGTTGTTCAAGGACAGCGCCCACAGCTTGGTCGGAGGCGTCAGACGTTAAGCGAGGGGTGAGTTCAAGCAAGGATGGGCTAACATTGTAGCGTTACTTAGTGCATTTTTACCGTCAGTAAAGGCTTTCAACATTTCTTGCGTCCACGTAAGTGCTTGGCGTTGTTTTTTGACTTTCAAAGCACTATATAGGGGTCGAAGTATTTCAGCTAGTCTCGGAATGAAACGATGGTAAAAATTCAACATCCCGAGGAACTCTTGAAGTGACTTGATGGTTTTTGGTTGTGGAAATTGTTTAACAGCCTCAATTTTTGTCGCCGTTGGGACAGATCCAGAATGCGAGATGTGATGGCCAAGGAAGTTAAGAGATCTCACACCGAAAAGACATTTCTCAAGACGGATAACGAGGCCTTGGTTTCTAAGTCTTTCGAATACGATTTTGAGATGTTCCATGTGTTCTGCCTCAGTTGAACTTGCAACCAGAATGTCGTCTAAATAACAAAATACGTAGTCTAAATCTTGTAAAATGGAGTCCATTAAACGTTGGAATGCTTGTGCTGCATTTTTTAATCCAAATGGCATTCTTAAGAACTCCCAAAGGCCGAAAGGGGTTATCACTGCCGTTTTTGGGACGTCTTCTGGAGCGACTGGAATTTGGTGGTATCCTCTGACAAGGTCGATCTTCGAGAAGATGATCTTACTGTCTAAGTTTGCTGTAAAATCATGAATGTGTGGGACAGGATATCGATCTGGTATAGTAGCATCGTTAAGTCGACGAAAATCTCCGCAGGGACGCATTGTGCCATCAGCCTTGGGGACCATGTGTAATGGGGAAGCCCAAGGGCTCTTTGATTTTTGAATTATGCCCATTTTCTCCATTTCCAAAAATTCCTTTTTTGCACACAAGAGTTTTTCTGGAGCCAGGCGACGAGCACGTGAGAATACTGGGCGACCTTTGGTTGTGATGAAATGTTGCACGCCATGTTTCACAGTTGCCGTTGAAAATGTTGGTTGAAGTAGTTCTGGATAGTTATTCAATAATTTTCTGAATGTATTGCAGTTCGGCTCGAGTAAGAATCCGGGTCGACAGCAGAATTTACTGTTGACCCGGCTTGGGTTTCCCTGGTTCTTCTTGTTTTTCTTGAATGAATTGAAGAGTTTGCATGTTTGTGCACATCGACGGGCATTTGAACCAAACCGTTGATGGTACCAGCAGAGGGAATCTATTTCGCTGGTCATGGTTGGTGTGTCAACTTCACAAGTAGTATGAGAAATTGAAAAGGAGTTAGAGTTTGAGTGAGCAGCGTAGAAAAAATTGTCAGCTTCTCTGGCAAGTGCCCTGTAATCATCCAGATTGGACGAGTTTGCTAATGGAAGTCTGATGTTTGCTGGAAGTTGTCTTAAGAATAACTGTCTGAAGAGCAGACAGGGCTTGTGTTTGCCGAGGAGCACTAACATCCTGTCCATTAACTCGGATGGCTTTAAGTCGCCCAAACCATTCATGTTGAGTAGAGATTCCGCTCTCTCTCTGTTTCCGAAAGGCCGAACGCAGACAGCAGGAAGTTTTTCAGTATTTCATATTTACCTTCCTTGGGTGGTGATGATAGAATAGCAAGGGCTCTAGTTGCTGTGTCTGAGTCTAAGGCAGCCACTACATAGTAGTACTTTGTTTCATCGCTTGTTACATCGCGTAAGGCAAATTGTGCCTCGCTTTGTGCAAACCACGCTGAAGGACAAGTGGTCCAGAATGTGGGCAATTTCAATGCTACGGCGTCGATAGACATGTTTATTATTATTATGTTCTTGTGAAGAGTTGAACTGGTAAATAGTAATAATAATAATATATACCTATCTCTTAAGTTGTTTTACGTCGGGGTCACCAATGTAGCATCTACTTTACTGGAAACAACAAACAATGAAAGCAATGTGTAGTGAATTTTATAAATTTAATGAGTTCTCTCGTGTTTACGTTTTTGTCTGATCTGACGTGTAGAGTAGTCTTGCAGTCAGCAGTATGTGGTAAGTCTTCGTAGTTCGTAGGAAACGGAGATCGCCACAGTAGATCATTTATATAATTCATATCCACTAAATGTGCTCAAAGCGCTTTATAAAGGATCCTGGCCAACAACAACACGTATATAGAACGAGACATGACGCCTGCTAGGCGATATTACATTTTTCAGACAGAGACAACGCTGTTAACGGCCAGGCACTCATTTTACACCTGAATACGGCGAGAGAATGTGAGTAATGAGCCTCGTCCAAGGACTCAACTATGCGGCGAATAAGGCTCGAACCCAGGTCCTTCCGATCCGAAAGCGAGTGTGATACCACAAGATCACATAGCCGCGCATTATGACGACTGTCCGAGAGGCGTGGTTATCTATGTGTCTATTGTAAAATTGCCAAGACTAAATCTTTGGACCTTCAACCTTCATCATTACCAGACAATTCAATAAAATTATATGTTGATCTCATAGGAACTCCATGGAAGGAAAATAGCGGGTTATTAGACGAAGAAGCGGGATATAGATAGTATGCAGATGACGTCACTCAGGCCTTTGTTATTGTGTTTGCCATCCGCGTTTGTGAGTTGTTCTCACTAAACTGTATTAACCAGACTATAAAAGTTCATGGTTACACAGAGTTTGTGTGTTGGTCCGTTATACTTCCGGATGGCAATGTTGTGAACTCCTTGGCCAAGCGCATTCTATCTATAGATAATATGTGCTAAGCAAGGAATCTCACAACATTGCCATCCGGAAGTATAAAGGACCAACACACAAACCATGAACCTATAGATAGTATGCGCTTGGCCAAGGAGTTCAGCACAACATTGCCATCCGGAAGTATAACGGACCAACACACAAACTCTGTGTGTAACCTTGAAGGTTTATAGTCTGATTAATACCGTTTAGTGAGAAGTACTCATAAACGCCGATGGCAAAAAACAATAACAAAGACATGAGTGACGTCATCTTCGAACTATCTATAGATAGAATGTGCTTGGCCAAGGAGTTCACAACATTGCCATCCGGAAGTATAACGGACCAACACACAAACTCTGTGTAACCATGAACTTTTATAGTCTGGTTAATACAGTTTAGTGAGAACAACTCACAAACGCGGATGGCAAAAACAATAACAAAAGCCTGAGTGACGTCATCTGCATACTATCTATAAGCCATAAGCACACGTTATACATAATGTGTTGAGCAAAACAAGCTTTACAAAACAGCATTAAACTCTTGTAAATATGATAAGGATTTTTCTTCAAATTTTGTGATTTTTAAAAACAAAACAACTTGAGCTTTTATATAGAGCCACAAACACTAATATCCACTAAACGTGCTTAAAGCGCTTTACACGGGGTCCCTGACCAACAGCAACACGTAACATGTAAAACGAGACGTCACGCCTGTTTGGCGATATTACAATTTTTTTCGACAGAGAGATATCGCTGTTGACGGCCAGGTACTCATTTTAGACCTGAATAGAGAGAATGTGAGTAAAGAGCCTTTTCCAAGGACTCAACTATGCGCTGAGTGAGGTCGAACCCAGGACCTTCAGTTCGAAAGCGAGTGTCATACCACAAGACCACATAGCCGCACACATCTGAATGAGAAAAATGCTGTTTGTATCGTAAAGGATATGACGATTTTTCTGAAGGTGGTAAGGAGGAGTATTAATAGGATTCAATAGTCGTACCGTCACTTCCTTCCTAATGACGTATGGTAACTTAGTAACACTGGCTCTAAACTATCGGAACGATGGCGGACGCCGTATGAAATATTTCTCCGGTGAGCTGAAAAGCGTATCCAGAGGAAAAAAACCCCATCAATTTGATCATGTTTTGACTTTTACACATTCTGATCACATGGCATATGAAAAGGGAATGAAAAGTTCTCGCCAGCATGAAGAATAAAAAGTAAAGATTTTCTTTGTTCAGAACCAAGATGGCCGCCGCTGCCGGGCGCGTGACATCAGACTACTGAATCCAATTGACACATATCATACACACGAACACATTGAGTTGTAGGGAAGTTAAGAAGTAAAATCAAAAGCTGGAGGTTCCTAAATGACTCAATAGGTATTATGCGCTTGGCTATGAAGCTCACAACATTGCCATTCGGGAGTGTAACGGACCAACACACAAAACAATCTGTAACCATCAACTTTTATAGTCTGGTGAATACAATTTAGTGAGAAGTACTCAAGCTGAACAGAATGACCAATCGTTCTGTTAGGTATTTCAAAAGCTGTGAGTACTTTTCACTACGAGGGTGACTTTGAGCACATTTTGCAATCTGGCCAATGACCTGGAGCACTTGCAAAGTTGATATAGATCATCCCCATTGAATACAATAGTCTGATGTCACGTCCGCCCAGCAACGAGCAGCTTGGTTCTAAACAAAGAAAATCTGTATTTTTTATTCTTCATGCTGGCTAGAACTTTTTCACATGTCATGTGATCAGAGTGTGTAAAAGTCAAATCATGATCAGATTTATATTGTTTTTCTCCTCTGGATACACTTTTATGCTTGTCGGAGAAGTATTTCATCAGGGCGTCCGTGTTTATGAGTAATTTTCACTAAACTGTATTAACCAGACTATAATAAACGTTCAAGGTTATCCATACATAGTTTTGTGTTTTGGTCCATTCTTTCTGGTTGGCAATGTTGTGAGTTTCTGAACCAAGCGCACAGCATCTAAACAACTTTCAAGGTTTTAAGTCTGATTGATATAATTTAGTGAAAGCTAATAATTAAAACTACTACAAGATATAGCTAACTCACTTGCACATAAAGCAATGTAGTACGGTATGGAAATAAGTACAAAAAAGTCTCAGATACCGGTAAACAATAGAAATGATGGAAATGCAGAAATTTCAATCTATAATGAAAAAGTCGAGGAAGTGTAAACATTTAAATACTTGGGTGTTTTGCTAACCAAGGACGGTACCAGTACAACTGAGATTAAGTCAAGAAAAGGAATGTCAACAGCAACACTAACGAGACTGACAGGAATATGGAAAAGTCCAATTAATTTCGAAAAAAAAATTAAACTGTACAAATCAGTGGTGCTTTCTATCTTACTATACGGCTGCGAGTCATGGACATTCACTGTGGAATTAGAACACAGAATCTCGGCTTTTGAGATGAAAAGTTATCGAAAAGTTCTGCGGGTGCCATATACAGAACACAGAACCAATAACGTACTGGAAGAGGTATAAGATCGTGCAGGACGACAGGAATCCCTCATCACCACAGTTAGAAGGAGGAAACTGTCATGGTTTGGCCACAACGTGAGGCATGAAGGGTTTGTGTAGAGCGTTGATGGCGGTATCGTTGAAGGACGAAGAAGAAGAGGAAGACAAAGGAAATGATGGAAAATATCAAAGTATGGAAAGGAATGAAGATGGAAGAACACTTGGAGAAGGACAACAATCGAGAAGAATGGCGGAAAGTGGTGAGAGCTGCATCCCATGTATCCCCCGACGATCATCAGATCATGGGATTAATGAATGAAAAATGAATCATTGAAATGGCTGTCTAAAAACAATAACAATGAACTGAGTGACGTCAATAGTAGGAAAGAAAAGTAGTGACGTCACACCTTCTACTTTTCCGGTTACAAAATCATTGAAAGTGTCTATGTAGCCAGTCCTTCGAAGAACTAATAATGAATCAGTTACACATTGAACCAAAACGGTAGGGGCTGCCTGAAGCCTGTGATCGTGAAAATACTAACGAAAGAGTGAAAATATTATAGAGTCTTCGTAGTATGTTCTCCATTAATTTCCACTCTTTCGTTAGTATTTTCATAACTATTTCAGTAGCAGGGTGTATAGGCATATTATTAAGATTACGGGACTTACAAGATGGATGATGATCTTTATTGACGACCTGTAATATATTTAGACTAGACCATAAGATGGCATCACTCTGTAACCAGATGATTAATTATCTATACAAGGAATGTATTCAATACCCTGGAATAAGAGAAGTTACACACTCCCATTGAGATTGGAAACAGTTATATTTTGACATCACATTTTTTCTTTCTATTCCAATCCTTTTAACCAAAAAACAAAAAAAAATAATAAACAAACAAACAAACAAACAAACAAAAAAAAAGCAAACAAAAAAAAACAGAAAAAAAAAACATTTTAAAAAACAAAAACAAACCAAGCAAACAAACAAAAACCAAAGACAAAAACAGACAAAAATGTTTTTTTGGGCCACAAGCCTCGTCCTTCATATATCGATCGATTAAAATGAGACATTAAAAATCCCAGGTTTGAAAAAGTATTCTTTTGTTGTTTTTTGTTGGTTTTTTTGTTTTGTTTTTCTTTGACAGCGCGTGGCTAATTTTAATCGATTGATTTTTAAAAGAAACGATTTCTGCTCAAATTTATAAAGTGTTGTTTTTTATGCTGGGGAAGGTGGGGAGGGGGGAGGGAGGTCCCTCTTTATTTTAATTTTTTATTTCTTTTTTTCTTTTTTTTAAATCGCAGCAGTTGGTCGGAGGAGGAAGAGAGAGAGAGAGAGATATAAATATATATATATATATATATATATATATATATATATATATATATATATATAGAGAGAGAGAGAGAGAGAGAGAGAGAGAGAGAGAAATAAAGAGAGAGAGAAATAAAGAGAGAAAGAGAAATAAAGAGAGAGAGAGAGAGAGAGAGAGAGAGAGAAATAAAGAGAGAGAGAGAAAACTAAAGACAGAGAGAGAAAACTAGAGAGAGAGAGAGAGAGAGAGAGAGAGAGAGAGAGAGAGAGAGAGAGAGAGAGAGAGAGAGAGAGAGAGAGAGAGAGAGATTTGATAAATAGAAATATGACATTTATGTAACTAACCAACTGTCCCACATTTTCATTTTAATTTTGCCCAGAAATTTTTTTCTGCATCAAAAACGACGAGTACTTCTGTCCATCAACTTGACATAAAGTCTCAATGTTGACACCGCTTTCAATAGATAGTATGCGCTTGGCAAAGAAGCTCACAACATTGCCATCCGGAAGTATAACGGACCAACACACAAAACTGTGTTATCCATGAACGTTTATAGTCAGGTTAATACAGTTCAGTGAGCATTACTCATAAAACGCGGATGGCAAAAAACAATAACAAAGACCTGAGTGACGTCATCTTCGAACTATTTATAGAACGTGTTTACCCAGTTAAATCTGTCGTACCCTGGAAAGACACGTATTAAACAAAATAGCCAGATAATTCATCCTTCTAAATATCGATCGATTTGAATCACCCTCATCTATGCAAAAAAAAAACAAAAAAAAAAAAACAAAACAAAAAAACTCTCAAAACTTGGGACTTCGCAAGGTCTTTCTTTAGAGTCGAGGTTTGAGAGTTTTTGCCAAGATGAGAGTCATTTAACTCATGCAACCCTAACACCGACTATATCCGTAGTTTACTCGGCTTACTTTTACCCCATGCCTATTTATTACATTTTTATGAGACAAATTATAGCCGTAGTATCACAGCTAATGTTTTTAGTTTTTTTTTTTTTTTTTTTTTTTTTCATGTTAATGGTAGTTGAATAAAATTATCTACTCGTATGTACATGATCATTTTCAATACATTTTTTTCTAATTTTGAAAAGTAGCAAAAATCTCTAGGATTGAGTGGGTTAACCTTCTCCTTACCGATCCTTCTGCAGTATTTTCCCAAAATGGCAGGCTTATCCAGCGGAAAAATTATTGTTTTTAAACTCAAACAATCTCTCTACAAAACAACTTTACGTTCTTATTAATTAAACAAAGATCATTCCTCAAAGTTTTTCTGATGTACAAAATAAATCTGAATAAGAAAAAATGTATATTGTGTCGTAACAAATGTGACGATTTTGATGCAGAGTTGGTAAGGTGGAGAGGGTTAAATTGATCGATATTTGAAGGAAGAGTTTTGTGGCCAAATTTTTAAATACGTGGGGGGTTTTTCACAGTATATTACATTTAACTGTTTAGAGTGTTATGTGTGAGACTGTTTGACATGCTGACTGCGAAAATAGATCGATAATTGAAGGAAGAGTTTTGTGGCCAAATTTTTAATACGTGGGTTTTTTTTCACAGTATATTACATTTAACTGTTTAGAGTGTTATGTGTGAGACTGTTTGACATGCTGACTGCGAAAATAGATCGATATTTGAAGGAAGAGTTTTGTGGCCAAATTTTTAAATACGTGTTTAGTTTTTCAAAGGATAACATTTAATTTTTAAGAGTGTTGTGTTGGAGACTGTATGACGTGCTAGTCACGCAAATAGATCGATATGTGCGGCTATGTGGTCTAGTGGTATGACACTCGCTTTCGGATCGGAAGGTCCTGGGTTCGAGCCTCGCTCGGCGCATAGTTGAGTCCTTGGAAAAGGCTCTTTACTCACATTCTCTCACCGTGCTCAAGTGTAAAATGAGTACCTGGCCGTTAACAGTGTTGTCTTTGTCCGAAAAATTGTAATATCACCTGACAGGCGTCGTCTCCCGTCCTATATGTTAAATGTTGCTGTTGACCAGGGACCCCTTGTAAAGCGCTTTGAGCACATTTTAGTGGATATTGCGCTCTATAAAAGCTCAATTTAATTTAATTTATTTGAAGGAAGAGTTTTGTGGCCAAAGTTTTAAATACTTTTTTTTTTTTTTTTTTGTTTGTTTTTTTTCGGAGTACGACATTTTAACTGTTTAAGAGTGTGTCATGTTTCAGACTTTTTGACATGCTAATTACGCAAACAGCTCGATATTTGAAGAAGATTTTTTTTCTAATCCGTCTAAAAATGTTTACAAATAATATTGCCAGCTGCACGCTAGTATTTCATTCAACGAACGTGTCTAACCCATTTTACATGAACTTGGCAAGTGATGGGCATTCGTACCATTTCATTATATCGGGAATTTGGCCATAGTCCGACAAAGTGGGGCCTTAGAACTCTTACAATTGTGTCATTTTTG
Organism: Berghia stephanieae; assembly: GCF_034508935.2. Classification (NCBI taxonomy): domain Eukaryota; kingdom Metazoa; phylum Mollusca; class Gastropoda; order Nudibranchia; family Aeolidiidae; genus Berghia; species Berghia stephanieae. Next base: position 20,876,573 of record NC_088370.1, on the reverse strand, counting down.
CTGTTGCTGTTGAAGTCCACTAAATATAGATAGTAGTCCCTGCTTCGTACAATTGCATATTTGAGCAAAGGAAAAGAGAAAAGCTACTACAACAACAACCTGAGACACAGCAGTAGTAGCTCCTATTAACCGATATATTGATATCGGTAAGTCTGTAACATATCGATATTAGACATTACTTACTATCGATCTCGAATCTCTCACTTGTCCATGCGGCTTGCTGCTGGGTAGTTTATATCATTATTTTTTTCTCCCCGATTTTCCCCCGATTTCTTTCTTTTTTTTTTCTGTCTTTTCTTTATTAAGAAGTTAGATTTTCAGAGGCTGCGCGCGCATCAATCATTCTCACAGGGCAATGGCTAGCTAGACGAGTGACCACCGGCGGCAGGCGACTGGACTGGACGACTGGACAACTCTGGTGGACTGTCCGAATAAAAAAAAAGAAATAAAAATAAAAGGCCATGCGAACCTAGAGGCTATCGATCAATT
>NC_088370.1:20861084-20873584 GCF_034508935.2 Berghia stephanieae | reverse complement strand
GGTCACCAAAAATTGGATACACAAAAAACAACATCAGGAACAGCAGCTGTACAAAAGGACAAATAGTAACAGTAACTTCTTCTAACTTGAGCTTTTATAGCGCAATATCCACTAAACGTGCTCAAAGCGCTTATCACGGGTTCCCTGGCCAATAGCAACACTTAACACTTAGGAAAACAACATCAGCAGTAACAGCTGTACAAAAGGACAACAGACAGCAACAGTAACAGCACTAGATGTGCGGCTATGTGGTCTCGTGGTATGACACTCGCTTTCGGATCGGAAGGTCCTGGTTTGGAGCCTCACTCGCTCGGCGCATAGTTGAGTCCTTGGAAATAGACTCTTTAATCACATTCTCTCACCGTACATAGGTGTAAAATGAGTACCTGGTCATCAACAGCGTTGTCTCTGTCGAAAAAATTGTATTATGGCCAAACAGGCATCATGTACATGTTAAGTGTTGCTTTTGGACAGAGACACCTTGTAAAGCGCTTTGAGCAGGTTTAGCGGATATTGCGCTATATAAAATCTATCTTTTTTCTACTTACATAGGTGACAACTGGGATGGATGTGTAGTCAATTTGGTACCATGGTCATCGTGTCAACAGTCTGGTGGACAAGTCGCTTGGGGATTGGTTGGTTGGTCGGGGGGACGGATGGATGGAAGGTCACCAAAAATTGGATACACAAAAAAACAACATCAGGAACAGCAGCTGTACAAAAGGACAAACACCAACAGTAAATTCTTCTAACTTGAGCTTTTATATAGCGCAATATCCACTAAACGTGCTCAAACCGCTTTACACAGGTTCCCAACAGCGACACTTAACACTTAATAAGGACGGGACATGACGCTTATTAGGCGATATTACCATTTTTTTCGGACCGAGACAACGCTGTTAACGGCCATTATATACTCATTTTACACCTGAGTAGGATGAGAGAATGTGGGTAAAGAGCCTTTTCCCAAGGACTATGCGAGGCTCGAACCCAGGACCTTCCGTTCCGAAAGCGAGTGTTATAACACAAGATAACATAACCGCAACAGTAACAGCACTTGATAAAAAAAAAACATCAAAAGTTATAACTCTAGTATATATTTGGAGGACTGGTTACGAACTTCTAATGAGTTCTGAACCGGAAAACTTCTGCTTCCTAATCCTGGGATACTAAAACAATGGATGTATATATTTTTGCAAAGTAATTGATTAGTAGTAGCAGCAGCAGCAGCAGCAGTAGTAGTAGTAGTAGTAGTAGTAGTAGTAGTAGTAGTAGTAGTAGTAGTAGTAGTAAGCCTCGCAGTCCGAATGACGCTTGCTGAGAATTGTGTGATTCAGTCATAGTCGATGAGTATAGATAGAATGCGCTTGGCCAAGGAGTTCACAACATTGCCATCCGGAAGTATAACGGACCAACACACAAACTCTGTGTAACCATGAACTTTTATAGTCTGGTTAATACAGTTAAGTGAGAACAACTCACAAACGCGGATGGCAAAGACAATAACAAAGGCCTGATTGACGTCATCTTCGAACTATCTATATCTGCTCTCTCCATCCATGTTGTTAATTGTTTCCATTGGTCACGGTCCTAGGCCAGAGTTTTGAGGCTGTCAAGATCTTGTTGTGACTTTAGTACGGAGGACACAGCAATATTTCTTAGTTCTTCGGGGATTAATTCGGCCTCATTAGAGATTTGAGTTTTACCTTATTTTCTCAAAATTAGCTCCAATGGACCTTTTGATCTCTGAGCATATACATATAGGGTAATATCCATTAAAGGTGATTAGAGCGCTTTACAAGGGATCTCCGCCTAACCATCATCAACACTTATCATTTAGGATGAGGCACGAAAAGAATAACAACAACAACAATAGCAATGAATACAATAATAACAACAACATATACAACAAGATCATCATCATTATAATCATCATCATCATCATCATCATCATCATCATCATCATCATTATCATCATCATCATCATACAATCATCATCAACAGCAACAACAACAACAACAACAACAACAAAATCAACAACATTAACAATAAGATGAGAAACAACAATAAACATCAACAACAAAACAAAAAAAAGAAAGAAAAACAAAAAAGCAAAACAGAAAATTATAATCAAACCCCACTCCCCAAATCCCCCCCCCCCCAAAAAAAAAACAACAAACAAACAAAAAACAACAAAACAAAACAGAAAATTATAACCGAACCCACCCCCCAAAACTCCCCCCCTCCCCTCTTCCCCCCCCCCCCCCCCCAAAAAAAAAACAAACAACAAAACAAAACAGCAGCAATAAAAACAACAACATCATCAACAACAACATCAACAACAACAACAAAAAACAAAAAAACAACAGCAAAAACAGACAGCGATAACGATAACACTAATCATAAAGGCAGCATCCAAAATCACGTGGCCAGCAACGTTATCACACATACAATAAACAACATAATGACGAAGCAGCAGCAGCAGTAGCAGTAGCAGCAGCAACAACAAGAACAACAACAGCAACAACAAAAACAACCATAACCGCAACAACATTCACAACACCAACACTATTAAGAACAACAACAACAACGACGACGACGATAACGATGACGACAAAAACAATAATAACAACAACAACAACAAAAACATCATCAACAATAACAACCATAACTTCATCATCATCAACAACAACAATATCGATGTCAATAACAACAATATTTAAACACTAACGACAACAACAACAACAACAACAACAACAACACTAGTAAAATCAACAGCAACAAACACACAACCAGCGAGCCATCACCAGACATGCACTAATAAGACAACAACATCAATTACGGCGGTAAATAACAGCAACAACAAAAAGAACAACAACAAATCAATAGCACCAATAACAACAACAACAATGACGACGACGACGAGGACGATAACGACGACGATAATGATAACACTAGTCGTCAAGGCAGCAGCAACAACAGCCAGACGCATGCAAATTAGAAAAGGCCAAGAAATTAGCCAAAGCCCAGACCACCACCACAATGAATGGCCATTGTGACATCCCAATAAAACGTACAACAACACAACAACACATTGACAAAGGACACGGCACCGACATCTTGTAATTGGGAAAGTCGGCAATTAGGGTGGGTTTTCTAACCCCCTCCTTACCAACCATAGGAAAATCGTCATAATGAAGGGATGTTTGGCGCACTATAAATCTATTATTATTATTACTATTATTATTATTATTATTATTATTATTATTATTATTATTATTATTATTATTATTATTATTATTATTATTATTATTATTATTATTATTATTATTATTATGATATTCGTTACGATGCAACCAACAATTTTATCATTCTGGTTTCTTGTGTGTATCACAAAATTCACAGATTTTTGTGTTTTGTTACAGCTATAGAAACTTGACGTTGTGTTGTAGAGTTAATTTTGCCGAGCAATATTATGTAAAGAATAAACTTGTTGATTTTCTGTTTGAGTAAGAAAATTCCACTTGTGTGTTGGGTGGGTATTGGGGAAAATTCTGAAAATGGCTGGTAAGGGAAGAGTTAACCCAATCTCTAGAACTGATATTATTTTGTAATGAGCAGGTGCGAAATGATTTGATTTGTTAGTTATTACCAATGTCCCCTATCGGATGAATAAAGGTAATTTTATTTTTCATTTTATTTATTAATAATGTGAAAGTCCACCGTAAGTAGAGGAAACTTTCGAATTTAACTAGCTTTCCCAATTAGAGATATTCCCCAAAACCTGATATTTGGGAACAAGAAAATACTTTGAGTGAATCAACGGTTTCCAAAAACAGATTTACCAACGAACCTGATTATAGGGAATACTCGTAAATAGAGAGAGATTACGATTCGACCTATGGTTTCCAACTAGAGATATCACCACAAGCCTGATAATAGAGAATTGAGTTTCTTTTATTTTTGAGCTTTTTTTATATAGCGCAATATCCACTAAACGTGCTCAAAGCGCTTTACAGGGGTCCATGGCCAACAGTAACACTTAACATTTAGGACGGGACATGACGCCAGTTAGACGATATGACAATTTATTTGGACGGACACAACACTGTTAACGGCCAGGTACTCATTTTACACCTGAGTACGGTGAGAGAATGTAAGTAAAGAGCCTTTTCCGAGGACTCAACTATGCGCCGAGCGCGAGGCTCGAAGCCAGGACCTTCCGATCCGAAAGTGAGTGTCATACCACTAGACCACATAGCCACACTAGCCAACTAACTCTTAGGTGAAAGGGAATATTATAATCACACCATTGACAGACCAAATAGTCATTGTTCAGTATACAATGGCCGTGGTAAATAAATCAAGCTAACTACACTGGCATTACTATCGATGATATTATGCGTTTAAGCAAAATACTAAACAGTTCTCGGTCCGAAAGCGAGTGTCATACCACAATACCACATAGCCGCACAAGAATACTGGTAAATGAAAAAAACAACAACTTTTGAATTAATCAATGTAACTCATTTCCTATTTCCTATACATCTAATAATTGGGACCATCGGAAAGTAAAGCTAAAGAACATTTTTGAGTCTCCCAACGATTCCTAGTAAGATAACGTTATTCTTACAAACCTGATTATTGGGAACATTGAAAAGTATAGAATGCTTTTGAGTCAACCAAGTAAACGATTCCTACTTGGATATCACCCCCCCCCCCCGGGCCACAAACTGATAATAGGCTTCAACAGTCGTGACGTCACTTCCTTCGTAATGACGCATAGTATAGTAACTAAGTGGCTGGGGCCTGGTTCTAAGCTATCGGAACAAATGCGGACGCCCTTATGAAATACTTCTCCGACGAGCATAAAAGTGTATCCAGAGGAGAAAAACATTATAAATATGATCATGTTTTGACTTTTATACATTCTGATCACATGACATGTGAAAATGTTCTAGCCAGCATGAAAAATAAAAAGTAACGATTTTCCTTGTTTAGAATCAAACTGCTCGTTGCTGGGCGACGTGATATCAGACTCTTGAATTCTATTACCAATTATCAATTGATAACAACAACAATGACATCAGACTATTGAATCCAATTGAGAACACCAAAAGATAAAAGACACATGTTTTTGTGTGTGAGTCTATTACTGTTTCCCCGTTTAGATATAATTTTCCTAACAAACCTGATAAACGGGAATACCGGTTAAACAAAGAACACTTACGACTCTGCCAACATCATTTTCCCCCAATCAACCTGATAAATGGGAACACCGGTAAATAAATAACAAGTTCAGCTCTACCCACCCACCTACCTTTCCCAAGTTAGATATTTTCTACTGCACAACCAGGAACAGTTTAAAAAGTAAAATAAAATAAAAACGCAAAACAAAACATCTCACCATCTAAAAAAGACAGACTATTATTACATTTACTCCCGTTCTGGAAAGTTGATTAAAGCCGGACACAGAAACGATTGACCAGAGTCTGGTGGACTGACCACTGGGGACTGGACTGGACTGGACTGGGAGAGGCTCTGGACGGGGAAAGGCAGACGGTGAAACGTTGACAGTATTGGTGGCATCGCCACATCAATAATAAAAGAGTTGAGACTAAGACTTGGTCTGTTAGGAATGAATGACACCTTCAACAAAACATCTACCACCAACACACAATCGCCATCATCATTGTCAACAAAACATCTACCGCTGCAACAAACACCATTATTACCAACTCTACCATCACTGTCACAACTACCACTAGCACTGTCGTAATCCTTTTAACCACAACCATCGTCGTCATCATCATCATTATCGTCATCATCACCATCATCATCATCATCATCATCATCATCATCATCATCATCATCATCATCATCATCATCATCATCATCATCATAATTTTCATAATCAAAATCCTTCTCCTCCTCCTCTCCTCTTATTACTCTTCCCTCCTCCTCCTCCTCCTCCTCCTCTTCTTCTTCTTCTTCTTCTTCTTCTTCTTCTTCTTCTTCTTCTACTTCTTCTTCTTCGTCTTCTTCTTTTTCTTCTTTTTCTTTTTCTTCTTCTTCTTCTTCTTCTTCTTCTTCTTCTTCTTCTTCTTCTTCTTCTTCTTCTTCTTCTTCTTCTTCTTCCTTCTTCTCCTTCCTCCTCCTCCTCCTCCTCCTCCTCCTCCTCCTCATCATCATCATCATCATCATTAACATCATTCCCCTCCTCCTCCTCCTCATTCCCCTACTCCTCCTCCTCCTCCTCCTCCTCCTCCTCCTCCTTCTCTTCATCATCCTCCTCCTCATTTTCCTTTTCCTCCTCCTCATCATCATGACCACCACCATTATCAACAACATCATATTAAGACAATAACACGAGTTAGTCAGAGGCCCCTATCTTATTCACTCATTCTTTATCAATAAAATTATTACAGCCCATAGTAAAAAAGTTGTTATTGTTATCAATTGATTAATTGGTAATTATCATAACAACGAAATAAAATCAACTGATCGACCAAAAGCATTTAGATAAACTTAGCAATGAGATGAAGAGATGGTTCGGAGATTATAAATGCTCATAAATAAATAAATAGTAAAATAAAATAAAATTCCCTTTATTCATCCCCAAGGGGAAAATTGTCTTTATGGTCTATTCCAAGGGAAAACTGGAATAACCCAGGCATCAGCCGCAGGTGTAGCGACGCAAAGTGAGCTAAGACGAGGTGACCTTGCTCAAGGCCACACAACGAGGCGTGTACTCGAACTCGGTACCTTTTGGGTACGAAGCAAAGACCATACCTCTGAGCCACGCTGCCCTAAAGAGCTTTTTTTTTCATTTTATCCACAAAGAGCGTGTAAGAGCTCGATAGTTACGATAATATAGATAGAATGCGCTTGGCCAAGGAGTTCACAACATTGCCATCCGGAAGTATAACGGACCAACACACAAACTCTGTGTAACCATGAACTTTTATAGTCTGGTTAATACAGTTTCGTGAGAACAACTCACAAACGCGGATGGCAAAAACAATAACAAAGGCCTGAGTGACGTCATCTGCATACTATCTATAAACAAACAATGCCTTTTTTCATTCTGATTTCTTTTGCACACCACAACATTTACATAGATTTCTTTTGTTAAATCTATAAAAACTTGCCACTGTGCTGTGGAGCTCATTTTGCTAAACACTATTATATATAAAATGTAATGTAAATGTTGCTGCTCGAAGCTCGAAGAAATAAATAATAATGTGAAATTGAATGTAAGCTTCAATTTACTTACAATAACAGATAAAATGGACGTTTCCTTATCATCTTAACTACGCCAGTATCACATCATCTCATTCGTCTGTGGTGTTTCATTCATCCTGTTTTGTTGATAAAGGGGAAACCCGAAACGTTCATTTGATCTGTTTTTGTAAATAAATTGAAGCTTACATTCAATTTCACATTCTTATTTATATAAAATGTAGGACTTGTTGTGTTACTATTTGAGTAAGAAAATCTATTTTTGTGTTGGGTTGGTGTGAAGTTTGGGGAAATATTCTGAAACTAGCTGGTAAGGAGAGATGTTTAAAGTTGTCATTTTTTTTTTCGTTTCGTGTCGTTTAAAAACCTTTATGCTCTGTAAAACGTTCATACATCGATACAATTTTTCAAAGTTATATCAACAACATTCATCGTTAATTTGACAATGTTGAGGTCCGAATGAAAGTAGTAGAAACATATGTTATAAGTACCCTTTTATACGGTTGTGAAACGTGGACGCTTGACAAAGAATGTACGAGGAGGTTAGAGGCATTGGAGATGTGGGTGTATGGAAGAATGTTGAGGGTATCATGGACAGACAGGTATACGAACGAGGAAGTGTTGGGGGAGGTAAGAAAGGGAAGAATACTGATCGATAACATCAGAAAGAGGCAGTTACGCTTTCTGGGACATGTGTGGAGAAGAGACGGAATAGAAAAGTTGGTAACATCTGGGATGATCGAAGGAAAGAGAAATAGAGGAAGACAAAGAATGACATATCTAAATAACCAAAGAATGGCCAAATGTGACTTAAAAAGCAACACAGATTTGATGCGCACCGCAGAGGATCGTGATTCGTGGAGACAGCAGACCGGCAACGTGCTCAAGAGTACAAGCCACGATGGATGATGATGTTGATGAGGTCCGATAGCCATCGCCATCAACTGGTCCAAGCCGTCGTCTGATGGACTACCTTTGAGTTTCCACGTGGAGATTATATGTTGACTGTTGACAATGGGAGCGATCTATATTCATGTTTTCGTCCAACCAAGTCATCAATCACGTGATTTGTTGCTGTCCAACGATCGGATATTTCTTCAGAAATGTAAACTCGCTGCTTTATTTATGAAAGTTGTAAAAACAACAATGTGTCAAGCTGAACAAAATGACCAATCGTGATGTTAGATAATTCAAAAACTGTGAACACTTTTCACTATATGGGTCATTTTGAGCACATATTCCAATGTGACCAATGACCTCGAGCACATGGAAAGTTAATATAGATCATGCCCATTGATTTACAAAGATCTGATGAAAACCACTTGATTGCAAATTTAGAATATTATAATCAATATTATTTTAAAAGTATCATTTATCTGTCTGATATCATGGTATATTTTTTATAGTGCTCAATACGAAAAGACGAATTCGGTTATCATAAAAAACCATTAAGACATTAATTACAAACCAGACATCTCTGAATGGTGAAGTGGTCCAATCTGTCCAAATCTGGAAAAAGGCGTTTTTGAAAGTTTGGCCAGAAAAGTCGTGCTTGAAATATCGATCGATTTAAATGACTCTCATCTTGTCAAAAACTCTCACACTGGGACTTTATTAAAGACTTCATTAAAGTCCCAGGTTTGAGAGTTTTTGATAAAGTGAGGGTCATTGTAATCGATATTTGAATGATGAGTTTTCTGACCAAAATTTAAAACGTGTTTTACAGAGTTGTGCTATTGTATTTTTTTATCATTATTATTATCAGGCAAGACTGATACGAAGAAAGGTTCAAAGATGTCTCATTCTCGCCAAGAAAAACCTAGACAAATCGTTGGTGTATGTGTGTATGTGTATGTGTGTGTGTGTGTGTGTGTATTAATGTCAATCTTTCTCTCTCTCTCTCTCTCTCTCTCTCTCTCTCTCTCTCTCTCTTTCTCTCTCTCTCTCTCTCTCTCTCTCTCTCTCCCTCTCTTCCCTTGCACGCACACGCACACACACATATATATACACACACACACACACACACACACACTCATTTTTACCTATAATGTTTCAACGATTATGACAATCTAATATATATATATATATATATATATATATATATATATATAATAAAATATCTCAAGTATAATTATGACCAACTTCTACAATATTGCTCATGTCTTAGGCCTTCTAACATCGAAAAGCAGAAAGTTTCTCTTGTTCTTGATGTCTTTTCAGAAAAAAACACAACAAATGCAGCCCTCAAGTCGTCATCAACGTCGACACAGTCATGGAAAGATACGACTATTTTCGTGTTTATTTGAAATATGTGACTCCTCGTCTCAAAACGGTATTATGTCGAGATGGACCAGTTGCTAAAAAGTCAACTTATAGTTAAACTGGATGAAACGTTGGTATTTAGCACAGTAAAACATGATATTCCATCTCCTCTATAAAGCATATAAACTCAACTTAAGTCTGATATTTCTGGCTACAAATTCCATTTTCAGCAACTTAATCATCAAGACTTTATACCGTTTCGAGACGAGGGGTCATATATATATATATATAATTCGACTTTGCTTGACCTTGTATCATGTCATGCACACTTTTTTCAAATCTTTATCGGTCATTGACTCGTTCAAACCAAAAAAAAAAAAAAAAAAAAAAAAGAACAAAACAAAACAACATGACAATAGAACAATACAACACCAAGTCGTAATCTTATTGTGATAACAGCTTACTTACATAGTGTGTACTTATTCGTGACTAATCGTGTCAGTAAGGAAAGACATTAAAAAAATGGACATTAACTTTCTCCTTTCTAGCCATTTTCAGGATTTTCCCCCAAAACTTCACACCCAACTAACACAAAAATATATTTTTTACCACTCAAAAACAATAGCAGTTAAGTTCTTGCGATGCATAATTTCTTTAGCAAAACATCTACTCTACAACACACTGTTCAATTTCTTTAAATTTTATGATGTACAAAATAAATTTGAATTAAAAAATGTTGGTTGTATCGTAACGAACGTAACGATTTTTCCTGTAGTTGGTAAGGACAGGGTTTCATTGAGTCTTAAATTGAGCCTTTATATAGCGCAATATCCACTAAATGTGCTCAAAGCGCTTTACAAGGGGTCCCTCCCTGGCAACAGCAACATTTAAAATTTAGAACGGGACATGACGCCTGTTAGGCGATGTTACGATTTTTTTTTTCGGACAGAGACAACGTTGTAGACGGCCAGGTACTAATTTTACACCTGAGTACGGTGAGAAAATGTAAGTAAAGAGCCTTTTCCAAGGACTCAACTATGCGCTGAGCGAGCGAGGCTCGAACCCACCAGGACCTTCCGATCCGAAAGCGAGTGTCATACCGCTGGACCACATAGCCGCACAAAATTAACTGGGGCTGCCATCTGGCAGAGTTCTTTGTAGTAAAATTCAACTACAAAAAGTGGCCAAATGGAAGCTCAGGTGGCCAAACACTGCATGCACTTTGACTCCCTTGACAAAACTCATGGGTTTTAAAAACTGAGCTTTTAAATTGAGCTTTTATATAGGGTAATATCCACAAAAGCGCTTTACAAGGGATCCCTAGCCAACAACAACACGTACTATGTAGGACGTGACATGACGCCTGTTAAGCAATATACATATTTTTCGGACAGAGACAACGCTGTTAACGGCCAGGTACTCATTTTACACCTGAGTAAGATGAAAAAGACCTCAGACTCATGCAAACATTATACTACACCCAGCAGGCATCTATCAAAATCGGAAACTCTACAGGAAATTCCATTCCTATTAAGAAAGGAGTCCGTCAAGGGTGTGTTGCCTCACCAGTTCTGTTTAATCTATACCAAGAAACAATCATGAGGGGCATAACTAATATGGAGGGAATAAAAGTAGGAGGTCACAACATAAATAATATAAGATACGCAGACGATACGGTACTCATTGCAACATCAGAAATCCAACTTCAAAAGATGTTTGACAAAGTGGTAGTAGATAGTGAAGCCAAGGGAATGGAAGTGAATATCACCAAAACGGAATGCATGGTAATACAGAAAAACCCCGAAAACAACAACACCTGCAATATAACGATTCACGGCGAGCAACTTACCAACGTAGAAAGTTTTAAATACCTAGGTTCAATAGTGACAACAGATGGAAGATGTAACCGAGACATACGAGCAAGAATAACTCAAGCCAAACAGGCCTTCATGGACCTGGGAAACATTTTGAAAAACAAACAGATGTCGTTCGGGATTAGATTCCGAGTCTTGAAGTGCTACGTGTGGCCAATCTTGTTATACGGATGCGAAAGCTGGACTACAAATGCAGAAACACAAAAGAACATTGAAGCTTTTGAAATGTGGTGCTTGAGAAGGATACAGAGAATATCGTATACTGCTCACAAAACGAACGAAGAAGTGCTAAAACAAACATACCAACAAAGGAAACTAATGCCCTTAATAGCGGATCGACAACTATCCTTTTTCGGACACATAGTAAGGAAAGATAAGAATGAATACCTGGCAAGTTGTGGAAAAATACCTGGTAAACGCGCCCGGGGGAGACAAAGAAAAACACTCATAGACCAACTGAAGGGCTTCACCAACCTAACAATCCAAGAGCTGTTTGAAAAAGCAAGAGACAGGGAGGAATGGAGAGAGATAATTCATGCAGTATCCGAAGCCTGGACCAGGCATGGAACCTAGAAGAAGAAGAAGATGAGAGAATATGAGTAAAGAGTCTTTTCCAAGGACTCAACTGGCGAGCGAGCGAGGCTCGAACCCACCAGGACCTTCCGATCCGAAAGCCATCTGGCAGAGTTTTTTGTGCCCAAATTCAACTACAAAAAGTGGCCGAATTGGAAGCCAAACACTGTATGCACTTTGACTCCCTTGACAAAAATCATAGGTTTTGATGTATGTATCAATGGGCATGATCTATATTACATTTCCATGTGCTCGAGGTCATTGGTCACATTGCAAAGTGTGCTCAAAGTGACCTACATAGTAAAAACTGTTCACAGATTTTGAAATATCTAACATTACGATTTGTCATTTTTGTTCAGCTTGACACATGGGAATGTTTACAACTTTCAAAAACAAAGCAACGTGTTTTCATTTGTTCAGAAATGTCCAATCGTTGGACAGCAACAAATCACGTGATTGATGACTTACTAATCCGAACCAGCGACCACCTGAGCTCTAGCCCTTCGGTCTTGTGCCATGACGTAGAAGTTAGACGTCTTTTGTAGTTGT
>NC_088370.1:20846084-20856084 GCF_034508935.2 Berghia stephanieae | reverse complement strand
ACTAGACCAGATAGCCGAACCATCGTCTCCTATAGTAGGTACTATTAGTAGACGATGGATACGTATAACTATAAAAATGATAAAGAGATAACTACATATCCTTTGTCGTCCTTGCGAATCGTGAAAACTGAAAACCGCCGTGAGAATAACAATTGATCCTACTCTAGACAAACACCTATTTAAATATTTTGGTTACGTAAAACTATAAAAATGATAAAGAGAATAACTTCAAATCATTTGTCGTGCTTGCGATTGGTGAAAACTGAAAACCGCCGTTAGGTTAACAACTGATCCTACTCTGTAAAAAAACAACAACACATATTAAAATCATTAAAAAGTCGATAGATTTAAATGACCCTCATCTTGGCAAAAACTCTCAAACCTGGGACTCAGGAAGAAAGACTTCGTGAAGTCCCGGGTTTAAGAGTGTTTTTTTTTTTGTTTTGTTTTTTTTTGCCAAGATGAGGGTCGTTTATATAGATCTATCTATAACATTTGAAAGACAATTTTCTTTTTTTTTTGCCAAATGTTTAAATCCGTGTTTTTCCATAGCATGTCAGAGAACATGTTAAATGCAATAAAAATAGTGGAGGAGCGTTGGTTTGTTTTGAACACGGTACGGTAATAAAAACCGCCATAGATTAGCGACTCTATTTACTATATAAAAAATGGATTATGATATTTCATTTATTTTCTTATGAGTCTGGTTGGTTGGTGATGACAATAAATATAATAAATATACCGTTATGGTCGTCTATGATATCCGCCCCGCCCCCTTAATTCTCATAATTTAATTTCTACTGTATAAAAAAATACCGCCAGTTCTAACTAAACAGACATTTCTTTTCATCGTAAGTAATATAATAATTATAGTATCATTATATACGCCCACTTTAATATTATAGGAATGTTCTCGAAATGACCCATATGCAATACCATAAAGCTATTTGAGTCTATGAAAATGCGTTTGAAGATGGATTACGGATTATGTCATTATATTAATAACACCCTTTTTATAGTTTTATAATTTTTTTTTCACATAAGCCCGCTAAGAACAGTCAGAGATCACCACAGACTAGGGCCTGTATTCTCTATGGAGATCACCGCTATGCGGGTTAGCTTTGTTTAGTTGATCCGCGTTTAGGAGTAGTTCTCACTAAACTACATTAACCAGCCAATTAATGTTTACACATAGTTTTGTGTGTTGGTCCGTTTTACTTCCGGATGGCAATGTTGTGAGCTTCTTAGCCAAGTGCATACTATCTATTGATAGGACGAATTTGACGTAGTCAGGTCTTTGTTACTGTTTTTTTTTTTTTTTTGCAATCCGCGTTTATGAGTAATTCTAATGAAGCCAGACTATAGATAGAATGAAGTTGACGTCATTCGGGTCTTTGTTATTGTTTTTTGCCATCCATATTTATGAGTTATACTCACTAATCTGTATTAACCTGACTATAAACGTTCATGGATACACACAGTTTTGTGTGTTGGTCCGTTATACTTCCGGATAGCAATGTTATGAGCTTCTTAGTCAAGCGCATACTATCTATATTAACCAAAGAAGGAGAAAGGAAAGGAATTTCTCTGGCATTACTCACTATTTTCACAGAAGTTGTCGGAATGTAAACACGATGTCATCAGGTCGTGTGGCCATGAAATTCCTATTTATAGCCAATCTGTCAAAACATTGTGATTCACCCAGCGCTATGATAATGTTGGTGTGTGATGATGGATTGAACCTGGAAAACAAAACGGAATTTTAAGTTAAACATTATGGAAATTATAATTTTTAATTAATTAATTCATTAACATATATTTCAATCAATGAATTTTTTTATTTATCTGTTTATTTATCTATTTATTTATTTATCTATTATTTATTTACTCATTAAATTCAATCAATTTATTTATTTTTATTTATTTATTTACTCATTAATTCATTTATTTATTTATTCATTTATCTATTTATTAATTTATTATTTATTTATTTATTTATTTATCTATTTTTAAAGTAATCTATTCATTTACAAGCTTGAAGTCAAAATTTACTCTCCTCCTGGTACGACTGTATCGAAATCAATTTAAGTTTAGCATCCAGTTTTAAGCACTAGGTTCACCCCGATAATAATATTATCCATCAATGTTTTTGTTTATTAATCTTCACAAAGCCACTACCACATTATCTCATTCGTCTGTAGTGTTTCTTTCATTCATTCTGTTTTGTTGATAAAGGGGAAACCCGAAACGTCCATTTTAACTGTTTTCGTAACACAATTGAAGCTTGCATTCAATTTCACATTGTTATTGATTTCTTCGAGCTTCGAGCAGCAAGATTTACATTTTATCAATTAAGAAATATCCAATCGTTGGACAGCAACAAGTCATGTGATCGATGATTCGGTTGGATGGCTAACCGAATATAGATCGCTCTCATTGGTCCCAATGTCTGTATGTGCTCGTTAAAAGAGGGAGATAGATAGATATATAAATAAATAGATATATAGATAGATAGATTGATAGATAGATAGATAACTAGATAGATAGATAGATAGATATTGAATCGTGTTTGATACAAATATGGTACGAAAAGTGCTCGACATGTAGTAATGGAGCGAATTATTATTTAAAATATTTACCACAATGTTTGGGGCAGTCTACATCAATGTTTCAGGCTTAATTTGCCATCTTCAGGACTGAGTTGTTTTGTTGACTGTTGTTGTTTCTTGAAGTGGTTCCGGTTTGAAGTTAATTAAGAGGAATTTGCGCCGATGGGGCAAGAAAAATATGTAGGACTAACAGAAAATAATTTCAAAACAAGATACAACCTCCACACCTCAACATTTAGAAACACTAACAAAAAAACATCCACAAAACTCAGCGAACATATTTGGAAATTAAAAGACAACAAAATAGACCACAACATTTCATGGAAAATTTTATCTAAAGCAACAGAATACACACCAACATCAAAACAATGTAGCTTATGCCTGGAAGAAAAATATACTATAATCAAACAACCTCATGAAGCCACACTCAACATGAAAAGTTAGATCTACGGAAAGTGTCCCCATCGGCGCAAATTCCTCTTAATTAACTTCAAACCGGAACCACTTCAAGAAACAACAACAGTCAACAAAACAACTCAGTCCTGAAGATGGCAAATTAAGCCTGAAACATTGATGTAGACTGCCCCAAACATTGTGGTAAATATTTTAAATAAATAGATAGATAGATAGATAGATAGATAGATAACTATAAGATAGATAGATAGAATAATAGATAGATAGATAGATAGATAGATAGATAGATAGATAGATAGATAGAAAGATAGATAGATAGATAGATAGATAATAGATAGATAGATAGATAGATAGATAGATAACATAGATAATAGATGATAGATAGATAGATAGATAGATAGATAGATAGATAATAGATAGATAGATAGATAGATAGATAGATAGATAGATAGATAGATAGAATAGATAGATAGATAGATAGATAGATAGATAGATAGATAGATAGATAGATAGATAGATAGATGAGTGATAAATAGATAGATGGACAGATAGATAGAACTAGATAGATGATTATATAGTGTGTGTTGTGTGTTGTGTGTGGTGAGAGAGAGAGAATGAGAGAGAGAGAGAGAGAGAGAGAGAGAGAGAGAGAGAGAGAACGAAAAACGAGCAATTATAAGCGCTTTAACTACGGGTACATAACAAACAGCAACACTTAACAGGTAGGATGATACATGACGCCCCTTGGGCGATAATACAACGCTGTTGACGGCGAAACACTCATTTTACACCTGAGTACGGTGAAAAAAAAAAAGAAAGTGAGTAAAGGCCTTTTCCAAGGATTCAACTATGAGCCGCTCACAGCCGGGACTCGAACCATGGACCTTCCGGTCCGAAGGCTTGTCTTACCACTAGACCACATCTACGCATAATAATGTTGTGTAAAATCAAAAGATAAATAATGATAAGTATTTATAGATGCGCCTCATTTGCAAGGTTTCACCATGCTCAATGCGCTTCATAATGCTCATTGATTCTTCCCGAGGACAACGGGGAACAAAAATGATATATTCATTTCACAAAGTGCAAGTAACTCGTTTGGCACCCTTTAGCTTTATAGATAGTTCGAAGATGACGTCACTCAGGTCTGTTATTGTTTTTTGCCATCCGCGTTTATGAGTAATGCTCACTGAACTGTATTAACCTGACTATAAACGTTCATGGATACACACAGTTTCATGTGTTGGTCCGTTATTCTTCCGGATGGCAATGTAATGAGCTTCTTAGCCAAGCGCATACTATCTATACTAGCACTGTTACAGTATACGCAATTACAGATAACCATGTAATATGTGTCAGTGCATGACATTATCAGTCGGAAGGTGAAAATTTTGGATTTGCATTTTTTCCCCTTCATTTTCTGAAAGAATAATATGCTCCCCAGAGCATTTTAATCTTTATTTGAAGTAAATCGGGTGATTTTTCATGAAGTTTTGGTCAGATGTGTGGGAAAGGTATCCAGCAACTTTTCTCAAATTTCATACTTTTTCAACTTGACTAGCTGTAAAAAATATTTAGAAGTGAAATTAAGCTTTGATATTTCCCGAAGATGTACAAAAAGGGTTGATTTAATATTTTATGACAAGAACTCATTTTTGACCAAAATTAACCTTCTCACTAAACTCGCCCGACAAGCAACAGGAACCGTTGTCTCAGATGCTATAGGTTTTTTTTTCTCTTTTCTATCCAGTGATTGGGTAGTTGGGTCTGTTATATTTGGCAGAAAGTACTTTATGAAAGACAAAACGTCCTGTCATATGGATGACAAGCACTTGTTACTGCTCGTTTAATGCTACAGTAGAATCCATCATTTGAATGGTGAATGACTTCGATGTTACCCACTGTTCTATTTTTACGGATTTTTTTTTCTTTTTTCTTTTTTCTTACTTGCGGTACAATTCCCCATAATCACAGGATTTAATACTATTTCTAACACATTATTTTATGTGTTGATTCAATAACTGAAACAAATACTGGCCTCATAAAAACTAATTAACTGATGGATATAACGACATCAAACACACATACAGACACCTGTTGAATAGCGAGAACATAGAATACGACGAGAGAGAGAAGAAAAAAAAACCCCAACAACCTGAGACGACAGAGGTATTTCCATCGTTGTGGAATCTTTTCCGCTTCGAGCGAGAGGAAAGAGATGCATGTAACAAGCAATAATAATACCATTCCTCGCGTCGACCTCGTTTCTAGGTCAGCGGCACACAGCGAGCCACGGGAATTAGGTCATTAGACTTGGACTCGCGTCGCACTCGCTCGCTCCTCAACCAACCAAGGTGCAAAAAAAGGACTGTAGAGAGGAAGAAGAAAAAAGGGAACGGAAAAGCGAAGAGAGAGAGAGAGAGAGAGAGAGAAACGAGTAAGAAAAACAAAATATAAAAAGAAAACGAAGAGGAAGAAGAAGTAGAAGAAGGAGAAGAAAATGCGCGTGTGTGTTTGTGGATGTGAATTGTGTTTTGTTTCATGTATGTGTGAGGAACGGTTTTCTGTAATGTTCTAGTGGCCTCGTTACCACACACACAACACACACATATTATTATTATACACAAACACATAACACACACAAAACAACGTACGTTCCGAGTGTGAGGCGAGGGCAGATAGGAAGGCAGGGGTGTCTGTCCAAAGAGAGGGAAAAAATAACCCAAAATAGAAGGCATTGGTAGTTGTATTAATAAATCTACTGTTGTCTCTCTACTACTCTCTCTCTCTCTCTCCCTCTCTCTTTAAGCAGTGGACCAGTGTGATTTCAACGTTACGTAAACACCACAGGAGAAGCACATGGCGAGTTGGAATTATAAATTATAAGATGCATTTTTATTGTTGTTCCTCTAACTGGCTTCTCTTACATGGAGTGATGAATTGATTATAATATTTCTGCTCTTCAAAATCAATTCGACTTGTTTTATATTTCGATACCTCAAGATATTATTATTATAATTCGATAACTAGATAATCATTTATTATCTTCCGTTCATTCGTTCGTTTGGCCTCACTTCACCTCCGGTAAGTAGTAATCTTAGCTTTATTATAATGTCTATCTACTTATCTGTTTCTATCGCTGCAATCCCTGTGTTAGTTTAATAAACAAAAGTAGGCTATTGTGTAAGTGTGTGTTTGTGTGTGTGTGATGCTTATTACGTTGTAGTTTTTTACATGTGTTGTGTTCCACATTATTGGATTTCTCGGGTCTAATGTGAGTATACAAAAAATAAGCATGGACATAGATCTCGTCTCTATTCGTAGTTCTAATTTTTTAAATTAGATTTTTAGATTAGGTCTATTTATCTATGCTCAAATTTGAAATGAATGTAAAGCGTGGTTGATAGTAATTATTAGGAAAGTGCATTTGTAAAACCGGCAAGCAAATGGCCTCGATTTTTTTTTTACGAAATATTATCAATATTATTATCGCATAGCTATCTAACGTTGAGAGATATTTTTTTTTTCACCCGGGGCTTATCTAACCTCGAGGTCTTTTAGAAAAGGTGGTCCTGATAGCTCAGTTGGTAGAGCGCTCGCTTCACACGCACATGTACTTAAGTTCTATCCCGAGTGAATTCTGACCCTATTGTCCAACCAGAAGTATCTGGGTCTATTAGATCTGGTGGAAAGTACGTACTTTGAAATAGCCTTAGCGTCCTATCCAAATGATAGCAAGCAATTGCTATTGTCCTTGTTTCACACTATAGAAACCGGGATAGACTCTGGCTCCATAATAATGCATAATGGCTGTGAAGGACTAGACTAGATAACCATTTTTTAATTTAATCTCGAGGTCAAGACTATAATTTCGTCAATTAAACACAAGAATCGCAAGTTTTTTCCCACGATTCTGAATGGATTCGTTAATCTATGCTGACGCTAACACTGAAAATAGGCTTTAGGTCAAAAAGTATAGCTATTGAGATAATATTATTTTTGGTGTCAACGTGGAATTGAGATTTAAAAAGAAATATAGTATTTAACTAGACTGGGAACCTATATTACACCTACTCTTTAGTTAGAACTTACACACAAAGAAGGAAAAAATAAAATAACTACGAAAATGCCTGAAACTTGAACTTGAACCCGGTTCCTCCGCCCAGGTCACTGGAAGAAAGGTGCAATGCCTTAACCTCTCGACTATTTATTCACCCCCCCCTCTCCCCTCCCAGTGTTAATTATAATTAATTAAGGTTAGGGCAAAGGGTTATCAAGGTAACAACAAGATATGAAGTGAGTAGAAAAGTGCCAGAAGACAATAGAGAATAAAAATTTTTTTCGCGGCGGTGGTGGGGTTTGAACCTGCGACCTTATTGGTACGACAACTCCGCCTGGCAGGTGAGAGCGTGGCTCTACCGTGTGAGCTATCCACGAACACAAAAATATTCGTTTCAAACCCAAAGTCATTTCTAGATCCCTCTCTCACCCACTTCTTGAGATCGCCGATTCGTTCACCACCATCGCGAAGTAATTTTGACCAGCAGTTAAGCTTAATAGCCAATATTCTCATCACAAACATATAACATAGAAACGATTGAGACATTGAGTATGCTCCGGTGTATGGGGTGAATTTTTAATTCAGAAAAGTGAGTGGAGCAGGCACTTATGTTGGTAACAACAAGATATGAAGTGAGTAGGGTTATCAAGGTAACCATCTTAGCTGTAAATGTCAGGTAACCGATTTTTTCTTTTCTTCTTCACTCAATTAAGAACACCATGGCCCATTCATAATTCAATGTAACCCCGAAAGACACGTATTTGTTTCTAAAAATTTGGCCAGAAAACTCGTCCTTCTGATATCGATTGATTTAAATGGACACTCACCTTGGCAAAAATTCTCAAACCTGGGACTTCGCAAATTCTTCCTTAGTCCCAGGTTTGAGAGTTTTTGCCAAGGTGAGTGTCATTTAAATCAATCGATATCAGAAGGACGAGTTTTCTGGCCAAATTTATACCCCCCCCCCCCCTAAAAAAAAAAGGGGGTATCTATTCAGAGTATGGTAATTAATTGGTTTTGTAGTTTTTCAGTGCAGTCAAACTTCTAAGGTCTATCTTTGCATCAGATTCAACACAGGGTAAAGAGTATTGTAGTACGCGACTTGGATAAAGAAAAATGACTATGATGGTTCTTCTTCTTCTTCTTCTTCTTCTTCTTCTTCTTCTTCTTCTTCTTCTTCTTCTTATTATTATTATTATTAGTAGTAGTAGTAGTAGTAGTAGTAGTATTTAGTGAGAACTAGGCATAAAAATGGCTGGCAAAAAATAAAAAATAAATAAATAACAATTAACTGAGTAATGTCATTTTTGTTCTTTCTATAAACATTAAAAATTACACATTGGTTTTTTGTCGGTACGTTATATCAGTCTGGCGGATATTGTGAGTATTTTACCTAAACGTATAGTATCAATATTAACTTATTTACACTTTTTGCTCGCAATATTTACAGTTCACAAAGAGCTAGCTACAGCATAAATAACACGAAACAGCGTTGAAATCGTCCTTAGCGTCACACCGGATTTTGTTGACTCGCTCACTCATTCTTGTTTGTTTTTTGTTTTTAAAATTCATTTTACATCAACCCTCCCCTTACCACCCATAGGAAAATCGTCACATTATCTGTTACGATGCAGCCAACAGTTTTCTTATTCTGATTTCATTTTGTTATAGTTATAGCTATAAAAACTAGGTACTGTATTGTTATAGTTATAGCCATAAAAACTCGACACTGTGTTGTAGAGCTCATTTATCTAAACAAAATATAGAATATACTCGTTACGATACTGTTTGAAAAATCTATACTTTTGTGTTGGGTGCGTGTGAAGTTTCGGGTAAATTTATGATATAGCTGGTAAGGAGAGAGATAAGAGAATTTTTTTTATCTTTCCTTTAGTTGGTGGAAAAGGGTGTGTGAGGGTGGGGGTTAGATACACGAGTTTTCTCTATTGGATAGGGCAGAACAGCCGTGATGACACACCTCTTCCGGTTCTGAAATCATTGGAAGTGTGTTTGTTTCCATTCGGAGGACTAATAATGAATAAGTTACATCTTGAGTTATAAAGATGACATAAATATGTTATGTTAGTAGCAGGTTGTATTGGCAGATTCTTAAGATGATGGCACGTAAAAAAAGCTAGGATATATGATGTTTATTGACGCCCGATAGCTATATTAAGACTACAAAATAAGATGCCATCACTCTGAGACCAGAAGATAAATTACGCAATGTGTGTGTGTGTGCATCATACAGAAGAGTGGTTTTACACTTCCAATGAATTTGGAACCAGTTGGGATTTTTTTTAAATCACACTTTTCTTCTCTTTTACGGCGGATTGTGGCCAAGTTTTAAAAAATCACAATGAACACAAAGTAAAAGAAATGAGTTGATGATTTAAAGTTCATGGTTAAAAAAATATTTTACTAATGTGTTGTTTGTTTGGTTATGGTGTGGTGGTGATGATGGATAGGGGGTTTCTGTGTGACGGAAGTTATGATGATGATGATGGTTGTTTTGATGATGGTATTGTAATTGTAATCATGACGACGATGATGATGGTTGTTGTTTTGATGATGGTATTGTAATTGTAATAATGACGACGACGACGATGATGATGATGATGATGATGATGATGATGGTTGTTGTTTTGATGATGGTATTGTAATTGTAATCATGACGACGACGACGATGATGATGATGATGATGATGATGATGATGATGATGATGATGATGATGATGATGATGATGATGATGGTTGTTGTTATGGTGATGGTATTGTAATTGTTATAATGACGACGACGACCATGATGATGATGATGATGATGATGGTTGTTGTTATGATGATGGTATTGTAATTGTAATAATGACGACGACGACGATGATGATGATGATGATGATGATGATGATGATGATGATGGT
>NC_088370.1:20833584-20841084 GCF_034508935.2 Berghia stephanieae | reverse complement strand
AATCGCTACACCACTCAACACTTTGGTGGTGTGTATTTAACATTGACTCAATGATAAGTTACACTTAGAAATACAAAACACATGATGGTATCACACACACACACACACACACACACAGATACAGATACACACGCACAACCTTCGAGTGCCAGGCAACACACACACACACACAAACACAAATACATTTCAAGCACCTGGAAACACACACACACGCACACACACACATCACACTTTCTCTCTCTTTCGCACACATAGACACACAATACACACACACACACACACATCACACTTTCTCTCTCTCTCTCTCGCACAGATAGACACACAATACACACACACTCTCTCTCCCTCTCTCTCTCTCTTTCTATCTCTCCCTCTCTCTTAAATACAAGGAAACAGTCAATATACGCATCTATACGAACACACACACACACTCTCTCTCTCTCTCTCTCTCTCTCTCTCTCTCTCTCTACCTCTCTCTTTCTGTTAAATACAAGGAAACATTCAATATACGAACACACACACACACACACACACACACGCACACACCACTTCCCTACCCTTCAATCCACAACTTCAAAAAACCCCACCCACCACCAACAGCGACGACTACATTACAAAACTATCTTTTTTCCAGGGTCTGCAATAGCACAAGAAAACATTAAACACATAAAAAACTCATTCAATGCCAAAGAGCACTTACACTACACACACACACACACACACACCAACACACACACACCAACACACACATAAACACACACAATCTACACATCAGATGATAAAAATAAAAAAAATGGAAGAAATAAAAATTATAGAGATAAGTGGAGGGTTAGGTAGGGAGGCTGGTGTTTTGAGGGGAGGGAGGTAAGGGGAGATAAAAAAATGAAGGGGAAATAACATACAAGTGGGATGGGGGGGGGGGGGGGGGGGGGGGGGGGGGGGGGGGGGGTGGGGGGGACCGTGGGGGTGGTGGGGTTGTTGGGTGGGGTAAGTAGGGGGGGGGGGGGGGGGGGGGGGATGGATAAAAAATTGGAGGGGAGGAGAAGAGATGATGAGCGGTGGGATGGTGAGGGAGATGGGGGGGGGGGGGGGGAGGGGGGGGAGAAGGAAGGAGAAAAGGTGGGGAAGTAGAGAGGAGATAGAGAAATAGAGTGATAGAATAGGAGAGAAGGAGAGGTAAGGAAGGGGTGGGGGGGGGGGGGGGGGGGGTGCGAGTAGATAGGAGATGATTAGAAGAGAGAGAGGAGGAGAGGAGAGAGAGAGAGAGGAAGGGGGGAGAGTGAGAGATGATGAAATGAATGAGAGGAGGGGAGGGGGGGGGGGGGGGGAAGAGAAAGTGAGAGAGGAATAAAAAGTTGAGCAATGATAAAAAAGAAAATAAGGAGAGAAGAATTAAGAGGATGGGAGTAAGGTCGATAATGTAAAGATGATAGAAAAATGTAGAAATAGAGTAAGAGATTGAGACGTGGAAGAGTGGTTGTGAGATGGAGAGACCGAGCTAGGAAGAGTGATTAGGGGAAGAGGAGAGAGTGGAGAGGGAGAAGGAGAGAGAGAGAGAGGAGAAGAGAGAGAGAGGAAGAGAGAATGAAGGAGGAGAATGAGAATGGAGGGGGGGGGGGGGGGGGTGGGGGGGGGGGGGGTAGAGAGAAAGTGAGGGTAGGAGGAATAATAAAGTTGAGGTCAGGTGCATTCTACTACACAACGACAAATCACAGTCGTTGTATTTTGTACCTGGAATTAAATGATGGTATCGATCCATCAATGTAAAGAGTGATTAAACTAACATGTCAGAATTGGTCTACAATCTGAAACTGGAAGGAAGTCTCAGGTTTGATGTTGGAGCTCATAAAATTAAATCTATAGATAGAATGAATGAGATAACAGTTTAGTTTCTAATCTAGGCGAACATAATTTATTGATTTTAAAAAAGCGTTTTGTGTGAGTTTACCTAATGCAAGAATTGTTATTCAGCGGGTTGATTCACTCACTGTAACTAGGTCATCATTACAAATCTGACCTTATTTCCACTGTACTGTACAATCTCCAGTTTTTTACCCTTGCTGTGTGTGTGTGTGTGTTGTGTGTGTGTGTGTGTGTGTGTGTGTGTATGCCACTGACTGATAGATAGATATAGACTGACAGTCAGTGAAATTATTTGCACACTCGGGGCTGCATGAGGTGCTCAGAGTTATAAAATGTTATGAGGTGCTGAGATGGCGTTTATGGGATAGAGGGAGAGATGGAGAGAGAGAGAGAGAGAGAGAGAGAGAGAGAGAGAGAGAGAGAGAGAGAGAGAGAGAGAGAGAGAGAGAGAGAGAGATTGCCCCGTGGTCCATTTCAAATTGCAAATCATTGAGATGTCAGATGATATAAAAGATCAAATTGAAAATTGATTAGAAACGAAAAACGAATTTAACACATATTATTATGTTCTTTCTTGACACCTTTCATGTTTGTTTTTTTTTTAGTGCAGAACATTAAATGAGAAAAGCCTGAGTTAATATAGAAGGAACGAAGTTGGCGTCACTCAGTCTTTGTTATTATTTTTAAGCAGCTTGTTAGTGATTAGTTCTCACTAAATTATAGATAGATTGAAGTTGACGTCACTCGTGTCTTTGTTATTGTTATTTTGCCATCCGCGTTTATGAGTAATTCTCACTAAACTGTATTAACCAGGCTATAAACATTTGGGGTTTCACATAGATTTGTATGTTGGTTCGTTATACTTCCGGATGGCAATGTTGTGAGCTTCTAAGCCAAGCGCATACTATCTGTACCAATCAGACTATTTTAAACGTTAAATGTCACACACAATTTACACACAGACCTCCCGAGGTCTTCCTTAGTTCCCAGGTTTGAGAAATTTTGATAAGATATAAGGGTCATATAAACCGATCGATATTTGAAGGACGAGTTTTCTGGCCAAATTTTTAAATGCGTGCCTTTCCAGAGTACGGCAGTTAACTGGTTAAATTGAACGAGTCGCTCTGTTATGTTTTGTTACAATATGTATCATTATGAATGTATAGATAGTTCGAAGATGACGTCACTCAGGTCCTTTGTTATTGTCTTTTGCCATCCGCGTTTATGAGCAATGCTCACTGAACTGTATTAACCCCGACTATAAACGTTTCATGGATACACACAGTTTTGTGTGTTGTTTCCGTTATACTTCCGGATGGCACTGTTATGAGCTTCTTAGCCAAGCGCATACTATCTATAATGTAAGCATTTGAGTGCGTTCCTCTTAGTTGGATAGATACTTACTTGTGTCTGAATGAGACTTTTAGGTGGTCTCAAACTATGCTCAATGATTATCTACTTGTGTAATCTATACATCTTCCCTATTTGTACCATTCACCTTTGTCTTACTCTTTCTTCTAGGGTGCTTTATCATTTGTGACTCACCGTCTCTGTTTTTTGTTTTTGTTTTTAAGGGTTTTACGGCGCTTGCAACACATTTAGGTTATATCAGCGCCAGTTTCACCGTCTCTAAACGGTATTATGTCGGGATGACTTGGGTGCAAAAAAAGTGAATTTATTGACAAAAACATGAAACTTGGGGTTTGTTTCGATTTGTTATGTTAGAGAATGAAGACAATTTCTCAATGCAAAAGCTAAAAAATTGGTATTTGCTATCAATTTCATTCTAAATTCACTTTTCGGGGTCCAATTCACTCCGACATAATACCGTTTCGAGACGAAGGGTCACATTTCAATTCTAGAACTGTTATACTATCATGTTCCACCCCCCCCCCCCCTTTTTTTTTTTTTACTGGCGCTAAACGTTTTGCAAACGCCGTATTACCCTTAAAATTAAACAACAAAATTTACATTTAGTCTTGTCATTTGGATTTTATTTTTGTTTCTCAATTGTCTTTGTATAATTCATTCAGACTTAATACCGACTTGAAGAGTTGGGCAATGTATTATTGAAAAAAAAACACCCAAAAACAAATAACAAAAAACAAACAAATCAAAACAAAAAGAATAAAGAAATAAAAACCAAAACCAAAAAACAACCCCCCCCCCCCCCAAAAAAAAAAACAAAAACAAAAAAAAAAAAACAAAAAAAAAAAAAACAAAAACAAAATATAAATAAATAAATAGATAACCCCCCCCCCCCCCCCCAAAAAAAAAAAAAAAAATAATAATAAATAAAATAAATAAATTAATTAATTAATAACAGCAAACAGAACAGTTTCATACCTGTTATTAACATAAAAGCATCATTTAAAAGACGAAAAAGATATATCTATATCAATATATATATATATATATAATATATATATATATATATATATATATATATAAATATATATATATATATATATAATTAAATTGATAGCTACACAGTCGGAGCTCAT
Organism: Berghia stephanieae; assembly: GCF_034508935.2. Taxonomy (NCBI): domain Eukaryota; kingdom Metazoa; phylum Mollusca; class Gastropoda; order Nudibranchia; family Aeolidiidae; genus Berghia; species Berghia stephanieae. The sequence continues at coordinate 20,836,717 of NC_088370.1, read as the reverse complement.
TAAAACATAACCACAGGTAAAACGTAAACATTGAAATCAATGTAAACCCTCTTTCCATTCGAGGCTCGAGTTTACCTCAGCCTGGCAAAGACAAAAACATCTCATTGGGTTTCCAGCAAGACTGCATGCAGTACCAACGGTACAACTCCTTCAAAGCCATAGTAGGCCCGTGGATCCGGGGATTTATCCCGGTTCCTATAGCGTGAAACGGACAATTAATAGCATTTGCTTGCTACCCTTTGGATAGGTAGGACGCTAGTCTATCGCAAAGTACTTTCCGCCAGATCTATTAGTCCCATCCGCCAGATCTATTAGTCCCAGCTACCCAATAACCGCTGGTTGGACAGGGGTGGGGGAATCTCGACTGCACCTGGGGATCGATCTCGGTGAAGTGAGTGCTCTACCAACTGAGCTATCGGGACCCTCAACGCTATAACTTGATACTTGAAAATTAATAGTCCTTCAGAGCCATTAGGCCCATGGAGCCGGAGTTTGTGTTACTCGTAGTTACATGTACTTATGTTTTTATTGATTTTTGTTGTTACTGGCTGATGAAGGTTTTGAGCCGAAACGTTCCGTGTTTGATGTTTTGTTCTATTTGAAGCTGTTATATAGTCATTTCTATACATAGAATGAAGTTGACGTCACTCGTGTCTTTGTTATTGTTTTTTGCCATCCACTTCTATGACTAATTCTCACTAAACTGTATTAACCAGACTATAAACGTTCAAGGTAACATACAGTTTTGTATGTTGGTCCGTTATACTTCCAGATGCCAATGTTGTGAGCTTCTTAGCCAAGTGCATACTATCTATATATCTTTTTTTTTTGCACAATATTGGTTGGGCATTATTATGGATAAAATTTCAGTCTTGATGTTTGTGATGGATACGAATAATAGGTAGTATGTTGTGTGTTTTAATGTGATGAGTCATTGAATAATGTGTATGACCCCCTTTTCTCTCTCTCTCTCTCTCTCTCTCTCTCTCTCTCTCTCTCTCTCTCTCACACACACACACACTCTTTCTCTCTCTCTCTCTCTCTCTCTCTCTCTCTCTCTCTCTCTCTCTCTCTCGTCTATCTATCTATCAAAATGTCTATTTCTCTATCAATTTCAATTATACCTATCTTCCTTTTTGTGTCTCCTGAGTTATTGTGTGTGTGTGTGTTTGTGTGTGTGTGAGAGAGAGAGAGAGAGAGAGAGAGCGAGAGAGAGAGAGAGAGAGAGAGAGAGAGAGAGAGAGAGAGATTGCCTTGTTTAATGCTCACTTTGTACTTTAGCTAAAAAATGCAGTTTGCAAAACTGCTAAACTCGTAGGTAATGAAGGAATTTATCATGTAAACAAACCTTCAAATACCATTCCCCTCCCTCCCCTCTCCCGCCCCAACAACGTATATCATCACCACCACCACCATCATCATCATCATCATCATCATCATCATCATCATCATCATCATAATTCCCGTCATCACTAAACATCATCACCATCATAGTATAGTAATCACCAAATCCGTCATCACTTTTACAGCTGGACAAAACACAAAACACCTTTTTTTTTTTTTCTTCTTTTTTTTTTTTTTTACATTATGACCCGACAATTTTTACTTCCTATTTATTCTGTCGTTTAAAAAAACAAAAAAAAACTACAACAAAAGAACACAGTATCTATGTGTTATTTGGTTAACATTGCATATACTGTTTAAAAAAAAAACAAACAAAAAAACAACAAAAAACAAAAACAAAGAAAAAACAACAAAACAATGGCAGTATTGGCTCTATAAGGCTCTTAAGTAAACTACTCCCCATCTGCCTGTCGGATAAAACACACTAACCAACGCATAAAACGATGTGGAGCCTTAACGTTGATTATAGTAGGACTGATATATATATATATATTATATATATATATATATATAATATATATATATATATATATACATATATAAAATTAAATGAGAACTAATCACCCAACAAGTAACAAAGAGCTTGAGAGTGACGTCAACTTCATTCCTTCCATAGATTAAAAGGGTCTCCCTCTCCTCCATGGACGAATTCTCTGTCCAAAATTTTTTTTTAATGTGTCGTTTTTAATACCTAGTGTGCTGTATTTAATACTCCTGTGGGGAATTCCCACCCCACGCCTTCTCTCCCCCCCCCCCCCCCCTCCCCCATCTCCCACCTTCTCCATCATCCATCCCTGCATCTCACCGTTTTTTAAAATTGTTTTTCTTATCTTTTATTTATATTTTTGTCTTTTTCTATATCACAACTTTATCTCTCTCGTGATATTTAAGCCCCCGGTTTAAAAAAAAAATTCATAGGGGGTCCCGTTAGCTCAGTTGGTAGAGCACTCGCTTCACACCCAAAGGAACCGAGATCGAGCCCGGGTGCAGTCGAGATTTTTTTTTTCCCTGACCTCCCTGTCCATCCAGCAGTGACTGGGTAGCTGGTTTGTTAGATTTGGCGGAAAGTACTTTACGATAGACTAGCGTCCTATCCAAAGAGTAGTAAGCAATTGCTATTGTTCGTTTCACACTATAGAAACGGCAATAAACTCCGGCTCCATGGGCCGTTGGCTTTGGATCCATTATAAAGCGCTTTGAGCACGTTTAGTGGATATTGCGCTTTATAACTGCTCCTGTTTTTTAAAAAGATCTTTCTATCTCCCTCTCTCTCTCTCTTTCTCTCTCATCACTCATCTCTCTTTCTCTCTCTCTCCCCCTCTCTCTCTCTCTACCTCTCTCTCTCTTTCTCTCTCTCTTTCTCTCTCTCTTTCTCTCTCTCTCTCTCTCTCTCTCTCTCTCTCTCTTTCTCTCTACTTTAAAAGAAAGAGAAAAAAAAAAAAAAAACCGTTCATCCCGACCGCAATTCCGTTGGATGTAACAGGCGCCAGTTTTGACGCCTGTGACATGTGTAGCGGCATATTAAATGATATAGAAGAATATAAAGCCCCGAGTAATAGCCACAAATAAACGCTTTTACCGTTCCACGTATTAATATATTATATTCATTCATTGATGGATTTATTTATTTATTTATTTATTTATTTATTTATTTATTTATTTATTTATTTATTTATTTATTTATTTATTTATCTATCTATTTAAAAAAAAAAACAAACAAAAAAAACTT
>NC_088370.1:20828584-20831084 GCF_034508935.2 Berghia stephanieae | reverse complement strand
TTTCTGTCACGCTCTACAAAAATCCATCTGTGCCTTTTGGCGTGCTAATTCCGTTCGCTCAGCGGCTGGGCCCGTGCGTCTTGTGTAGTTTTTGTAACCAGCAAACAAAATAATATATACACATTGGTGCCAAAAATTATAACGATTAAAAAAAATTATAGGCGGCTCCCAATATATATATTTTTTAATTGAAAAGACCTTAAAATTGATCAATGTGGTGTGAAAACTTGGCACATTGTAACTATTTTGGGCTTAACGGGTTATTTAGTGTGATAGAACGGAGTATAAGAAAAAGCCAAACAAACACATATACGCCCCCCCCCCCCCCCCCCCCCCACCCAAAAAACCCAAAACAAAGCATCAAAATTTTACATGAAACACAAATTATATACGTATTTAAAAAAAGAATGCCAACGTATTATTTTACTAATAATTAATTATGAAGTCTCCTTGCTTCCTGTTTTAAATAAAATAAGCTCTATATATTTTGGTGTAAGGTCATTTAGTGTAACATGGCCAAGAAATGGAACAAACAAATAACAACAAAACAAAAACAATCAACAACAAAAAAAAAGAATTAAAAAGAACAGAACCAAACCCCTCCCCTTTTATAAAAATTAATTGAAAGAAAAATAAACAAAACCAAAAAAAAAAAAAAAAAAAACCAAACAAAAACAATCACAAAAGAATAAAACATATAAATTGTCATCAGAGAAAACAAATGATTAATGAATATTGTCACGCAATTTCTGTAGCCACGCCCCCTTTTTAATGGCGGCATTCATACGTGGACGCAGTCTGAACTTTTCGAACTAATTCTAATTCGTTTAATTTCTATGGCAACGAATCCGTAAAATGTTAATTATGAAATGATAGGGTTGCTGTTTATCCACGGTCAGGGAAGAGAAGGAGGAATGGGGAGGAGGAGGAGGAGAAGGTGAAGTGATGGAAAGTCAGGGGATGATGAATGGAAGGAGGAGGAGGAGAAGGGGAGTGGGGAGGGGGGGGGGGGGGGGGAGGAGGAAGAGACGGAGGAGAGGTGGGAGTGGGAACGAAAATATCGATAGAATTGACAACATTTAATCAAGCATCTGTACTCGGGGAAAAAACAAAAAAAAAAAAAAAAAAAACACAACAAAACAAAAAACAAAAACATTTAAAACATTTTGAACAGAAATTCGTCTTTAAAATCTGTCTCTAATCTCTCTCTTCACTCTCTCTCTCTCTCTCTCTCTCTCTCTCTCTCTCTCTCTATATATATATATATATATATATATATATATATATATATATATATATATATATATATCCCTCTCGCTCTCTATCTATCCCTTTGTCTTTTTATCTTTTTAACACTCTCTCTCTCTCTCTCTCTCTCTCTCTCTCTCTCTCTATCTCTATCTCTATCTCTCTCTCTCTCTCTATCCATCGATATATAAAAATAAATTGGGAAAAGGAACGCGTTGTTTTATCTGTCTCGTTTATCCAAACACCTCCCTTCTAACAAAGGTGTACCAATTATCCAGACTTTCAAATTATTAGCATGATTATTGATTGGATGGGTGCTATTGAAAGAAAATATCTGGCCGCGGGGTGATGCTCTAAATTTTTTTTTTTTTTAATTGAACTTTATATAGACCAATATCCACTAAATGTGCTCAAAGCGCTTTACAAGGGGTCCCTGGTCAACAGCAACATTTAACATGTAGGACGGGACATGGTGGAATAATATACTTAACACACGTATTTTCTCATTTGATTCAGGTGTGAATGAGTATCTAGCTATAGGGATTGTGTGTAGCGTATTGAGCATGGCTAGGTATCACCGTGTCAGCTTCATGAAATTGGAAGTGTGCATCCGGGAGTGGGACAGTGTCTCAGTCCGGATACCGATTTTGGACCACTTGGTCCTGCACTGCCCGTCCACAGCCGAGCCAGGGGGCTATGATACCGTCCATCAAGGAGGACAAAAATACCTGGACTGGAGTGAAACGGTTCACTTGGAGGTGTAACCATAAGAAACTACTACTACTACCGTGTCAGCTTTGAGTAAAAACCTAGGACTACATAATAATATAGATGTCGCTGGTAAAAACCCAAATGCCGCCTGTAAAGAGTTAAATGGCAGGCCGTACAGAATAACATGAGGAAAGTTTTTGTTGATGATTCAGTGAGTGCACACCCATTTCCCCTCGACCCAATTCGGTGTGCATAAAGCAAATAACACATTCAAACATGACCTAGATTCCCGTTTATAAGAATACATAATGATATTGTTGTTTGTACAATGACGGAAGGGGGGAAGGAGGGGGGGGGCGGGGGGGTATGTGATGAGATCTGCTCTTTTGATGATTGTGAGAGGGGGTGGGTGGGAATGGGGGGGAGGGGGGGGGGGTGTCGTGTCATATTGCCGGTATGGAATGTTACATTTGGTATGGTATTCGATAAGCCTAGGTCGATCAATGATGTCAGTTTAGGTCGATGGTTAGTGGTGGTGTGG
>NC_088370.1:20818584-20821084 GCF_034508935.2 Berghia stephanieae | reverse complement strand
ATTATGAGCTTCTTGGCCAAGCGCATACTATTATAGATGTTTATGCGCTTGGCCAAGAAGTCATAACATTGCCATCCGGAAGTATAACGGACAACACACCAAAACTGTGTGTATCATGAACGTTATTTGACAGGTTAATACAGTTCAGTGAGGCATTATCTCATAAACGTGAATGGCAAAAACAATAACAAAGCCTGAGTGACGTCATCTTCGAAACTACTATTTTAAAATTTCCAAGTGCTCGAGGTCATTTGGACACATTGAACATGTGCTCAAATTGACCTACATTATGAAAATTGTACACACCTATTGAACTATCTAACATTACGATTTGTCATTTTTGTTCAGCTTGAACATGGGATGTTTACAACTTTCATAATCAAAGGCAGCGTGTTTACATATGTTCAGAGATATCCAATCTTTTGGACAACACCAAATCACGTGATTGATGACTCAGTTTGACGAAAACACGAATATAGATCGCTCCCATTGACGAGTCTTTGGTCTTTATTTATTTATCGTTATCATCTATTGTTTTGTATTCCGGTTCTAGTTGTGACGTCATTCTTACCAACGGGAAAAGTTGCGTGGGGTTTTGGTTTTTTTTTTCGGTGGTTGTGGTGGTGGTGGTGGGGGGGGGGGGGGGGGGGGGGGGATGGTTTTTGTTTTTGTTTGTAGTTGTTATTATATTTGTTATTTTCATTGCCTTGTCGGTATTCCGTTACGTTTTATTCTACTGCGTTCCATCTGCGTAAATTATAATCATAAACATTATTTTCGAGTTATTATTATATCATCATCATTACCATCATCGTCATTATTATTATTGTTACTATTACTACTATACTACTACTACTAACTACTACTACTACTACTACTACTACTACTACTACTACTATACTTACACTACTCCGACTACTACTACTGCTACTACTACTACTGCTGCTACTACTACTCTACTACTACTACTATACTACTACTACTACTAATAATAAATAATAATAATAATAATAATTTAAATAATAGTAATAATAATAATAATAATAATATAATAATAATAATAATATTAATAATAATAATAATAATAAATAATAATAATAATAATAATAATTAATAATAACACCATTACTACCATGACTACTTCACTTTAAAAAAAAAACAACCCATTTTAGATTATATTATTAAATATCAAAAATGCGGCAAAATGTCGCTTTTTTTTCGGAACATACGGCCTGATCATTCACATGTATGCACATAAACTCTCTCTCTCTCTATCTATCTGTCTCTCGATCCATCTTTCCATATTCTCTCTCTCTCTCCCTCTCTCTCCATCTATCTCTCCATTTACTCATCTCTCTCTCTCTCTCTCTCTCTCTCTCTCTCTTCCTCTCTCTCTCTCCATCTATCTCTCCATTTACTCATCTCTCTCTCTCTCTCTCTCTCTCTCTCTCTCTCTCTCTCTTCCTCTCTCTCCATCTATCTGTCCCTGGATCCATCCGTCTTCCATATACTCTCTCTCTCTGTCTTCCTCTCTCTCTCTCTCCATCTATATCTCCATTTACTCATCTCTCTCTCCTCTCTCTCTCTCTTCCTCTCTCTCTCTTCCTCTCTCTCCATCTATCTGTCTCTGGATCCATCCGTCTCTCCATATACTCTCTCTCTCTCTCTCTCTGTTTTCCTCTCTCTCTCCATCTATTTGTCTCTGGATCCATCTCTCTCTCTCTCTCTCTCTCTCTCTCTTCCTCTCTCTTCTCTCTCTCTCTCTCTCTCTCCTCTCCCCCATTTCCATCCCTCCCTCCCAAAATCAGTAATATCGTCATGCTGCTTTGTTGAAAACAGATCCGCATTGAGCCGCATTCTAATGAAATCAATTCATGCTCCAACTGGTTGTGAACTACAAACAAAAATGCTCTTGACTAGGTACTCCTCCTACTCTCCTCCAAGATAATAAAATTTATTTTGTTCTGTTCAGTCAATAGCGAGCTGACTGACTGACTGAGTGACGCGAATTCTCTTTTTTACGTAACGTGTCACAACTCTTCTAGGTCATAGCGTATTTTTGGCAGACAATCATAATTACAGAGCAGAGCGTTTTTGTATGTTTATAATAATATTCGTTTGCTTTTTTTTTTTTTTCACTCCTATTTTTTTATTTCAGGCTGAAATCCTTAGAGAAGTTGATCTATCTATTTTTATTGGATTCAATAGTCTGATGTCACGTCGCACCGCATCGGCGGCCATCGTGGTTCTTAACAAAGAAAATCGGTACATTTTAAAATTTATGCTGGCAAGAACTTTTCATATGTCTTGTGATCAGAATGTGTAAAAGTCAAAACGTGATCAGAATTATAATGTTTTTTTTCCCTCTGGATACGCTTTTATGCTCGTCAGAGAAATATTTCATAAGGGCGTCCGCCATTGTTCCGATAGTTTAGAGCCAGTTACTAAGTTACCATGCGTCATTACGAGGGAAGTGTTCCCCCCCATGTGGGCAGGGGGG
>NC_088370.1:20808584-20813584 GCF_034508935.2 Berghia stephanieae | reverse complement strand
CCCCCCCCCCCCCCACCCCAAAAAAAAAAAAAAAAAAAAAAAAAAAACACAAACACACAGACAAAAAAAATATTGAAAATTAATGGATATAATAAAAGGTTTTTAAAAAAATAAATAAAAATCGAGCATTTCTGTAGCGCAATATCCACTAAACGTGCTCAAAGCGCTTTACAACAAAGGGTCCCTAGCCAACAGCATGTAGGATGAACATGACGCCTATTTGGCGATATTGTTACAATTTTTTTCGGACATAGACGACCCGGTTCTCCTCCTGTTACTCATTTTACACCCGAGTATGGTGAGAGAATGTCGTGAGTAAAGAGCATTTTTCAAGGACTTAATCATGCGCCGGTCAGAGCGGGGTTCGAACCCTGGACCTTCCTATCCGAGTGTCATAAGATATCACAAAAGGCCGCGTACTAACGTATACGATGTATCACTACGCCAAAGTGCAACGTTAAATATAGATAGTCTGTGTTTGGCTAAGAAGCTCACAACATTGAGTATAACGGACCAACACACAAAACTATGTGTAACCTTAAACGCTTATAGTCTGGTTAATACAGGTGAGAATTACTCATAAACATGGATGGCGAAAAAAATAAAAAAATAACAAAGACCAAATGACGTCATCTTCCTTCTATCTATTTAGTTGTGCTTATCTACAATGTAATTACTGAGCAGCGACAATGTGGTCTATTAGTATGACGACCGGCTTTGGATCAGAAGGTCCTGGGTTCGAGTCCCGCTCTTAGTTGCGCATAGTTGAGTCCTTGGAAAAGTCTCTTGACTCACTATCTCTCACCGAACTTATGTGTAAAACGAGTACCTACCTAGATAACAACATTAGTTGCCTCTGTCCAAAGAAATTGTTTAAGGGGGGTGGGTGATGTGAAATTCTGGACTTTACTCTGGATCAATAATAGTGTTGGTGAGTCAAAGCATAGCTGCCTACCGTTACGGAATTTCCGGAATTGTTACGGAAATTTGAAAAAATGCAGCGCTGTTCCGGAAAATACGGATGTTAATTTTTTGTTTCCGGAAGTAAAATGCGAATTTTATTTTCTCCGATTGCGATGCTTTAATAAACATTATTTCGAAATACGACTTTGACGACGTATTGCCAGATTGGACTTTTTGGCACCAATCAATCAGAGCCAAGTTTCTTGCCTCAAACTTTGAATAAATATCAACTTAGCTCTTTTGGTGTAAAAAAATGAAATAATTTAGTTATTTTTGTTTTGTTATCGACGTTCATTACTATTTTCCGGTCACTTCCCATTTTCATTTCGTCTTTGTGATTCACGTTGGTCGCGGCTTCAACATTTAAATACAACTATCCCGTTCGTCTTATATCTCTAATTTTTTAAAAGTAAACTTGATCAACAAGAATGTCTACCATTGGAAAAAGGAAAATTACTTCCACTGAAGAATCTTCTTCAAAAAGACGATTTCAATGTTACCGCGAGGAATACACGGAGAAATATAATTTTATTAAACCAGTGAGCAGTGACGATTCTCGCGTATTTTGTGAAGTTTGTAATTCTGCATTCGGAATTAAAACACGGTGGAGTTGATGATGTGAGGAGACATGTTGAAGGCGCACGCCATATTAAAAATTGTGATTTGAAGAAAAAAGTAAAGTCAAAACACTTTGATTTCTGGATTTTTCAATAAAGCACCAAGTGGAAATGTGACCGACTTTGACATGCAAGTGATAAGTGCAGAGGCAAAAATGGTGGATATTGTAATTGATTTAAATCTTCCCATGGCATCACTTGATAAGCTAAGTAAAGGGGTAAAATCAATGTTCCCTGACTCCAAGATTGCAAAATCCTTTCAGTGTGGTCGTAGTAAAGGCACTGCTATAGCTAAAGAAATGTCAGCGCTCACTGTGGACAGTTTGGTTGAACGATTGAAAAACAATGTTTTACCATCTCAACGGACGGCAGTAACGATAGAGGTGGTGAAAAAACTTTTTCCACTGGTAGTTAGAACTTTCAACCCTGACATAATGGAAGTACGATCGGATGCACTGTCAGTTCCTGCTATCGATGGATCTGCTACAGGTGAGTCTAATTTAAAAAATAATATTTTCAAAATATAAATTAATAATAAAATTCCTATTTCTATTGGTTTTATTCATATCCTATACTATAAATATTATAAATAGTATTGTGGGATGTGTTTAAAATATGTCTGACTTATTATTATTGTTATTATTATCATTATTATTATTATTATTATTATTATTATTAATTATTATTATTATTTTCATTATTATTATTATTATCATTATTATTATTATTATTATTATTATTATTATATTCATTTTTATTTTTATTAATTAAATTGTAAATTGGAGGCTTTTGGAAATATGTTAAGGTAGATAATGAGGCTATTGATGCTGTTATGAATTGTTCTATTTTTTTACCTACAAAGGAGTGCTCTCTTAATAGGTGTAGACATCCCGTAATTGTTATAGTTATATAACGTTTTATATCAAGGTCACTCATTTTTATTTGTTTGATTTAACAATTTCAGGTGCTAGAATCTTTGGCTTGATTGAGGCTGAGTTTGGTGTTCATTCAATTCCTTGGGAGAACTGTCTGGCTCTTGGGAGTGACAATGCCAACGTCATGGTGGGCAAGGAATCTGGGCTGTATGGCTGCATGCTGAAAAAGCATCAGGAATTGTATTTGTCTGGATGTGTGTGCCATTTAATTCACATTGCTGCTGAAAAAGGTGAGTATTTTGTGACAGTTTGATATCCAATAATTTAGGTCCACTTCGAATGGTTTATAAGGCTTTACTCTGCTCCTTTTAATTTTATCTCTCTCTCTCTCTCTCTCTCTCTCTCTCTCTCTCTCTCTCACTCTCTCTTCTCTCTCTCTTCTATATATATATATATATATATATATATATATATTTTATATATATATATAATTTTTTAAAGACCAAACTGATTAATTCTACTTATACACGAAGTTGTCTTTGATTTTAAAAATTCAAATTTCAAAACTTGGATTTATTGCCTCAATGCATTGTACTTTCCAATGTTGTGAGTATGAGTGGGGAAGGGATCATGGGTTGCAGACAGATTAGCAAAAACAATTATTTATATTAATGTTATGGGCAAACATACAAAACTTTATTTTTCATTTAGTTGTTTTATAAGTTTTTTGTTTTACCTTACAGATTTTAATTGTACTGCTACCCATTCAGATGATTATGACCCCTCTTAATCTGTTTTGTCATTTTGGTGCTGCTTCCTTGCCCTTCAGTCCCAGCCGCTTCTTATGATGTTTTCTACTATTGGATAAGAGCAGCAAGAGGCAGTCTGATCTGAAATGCTGTCAACTGTTCCATCATATTCAGGAAACAAAGATATGAAGCATGTGGCTACCAGATGGCTGAGCATTGGAATGTGCCTTCCTAGGCTCATCATAGTTGGGATGCCCTCTATGCTTTTTTTAGGGAGGAGGAGAAAGGCATGAAGGAGGGATGTAACACGAAAAGAAGGTCAGGGATCTAAAAAACATCTTCAGTTCCACCACAAACAAGCTTACTGTATGTTTGTTTCTTTCTCATGCTGTGAAGCAGTTTGAATCAATCAACACTGAACTCCAATGTGACAAACCCATGATTCAGGAATTGCAGGCAAAGTTAAGGAAATTGTATAAAGACACCTTGATCAATTTTGTCAAGCCATCTGCCATCAAGGAGGTTGACATTTTGGACGTTGATTTTCTCTCAACTCATAACACCAAGCAGTCTTCTGATGTTATCATTGGTGACGAAGCTCTCCAGCGGTCTTTGAAGGAACTTCAAACCAGAGGGGTTAGAAACGTTTTACAAAGATGTCATAAGTTTTATCAGGCTGAATGTCCTACATGAAAAAAAACTGCCCTCACTGATCCACTTCTCAAACACATCAGTACCGCGGATCTGTCAGCAGAACAACCACCACATTTACAGACATGCTCTTCTTCCTCAAAAAATTCCCTCAACTGATTAGCAATGCAACATTTACAGACATACAGAAAGAATTTCAACATACCAATGCCAGACACATCACACATACAAACAGACAGAGCAGACACTTACTGGCCCAAGTCGGCCTTTTCAAGGAAGATAGTAAATTCATTTTTAACAACCTGCCTAGGATAATGCTTTCTCTCCTCACCATTCCTCATTCTTCTGCTCATTTTGAGAGAATTTTTCTCTGTTGTTAGAAAAAACAAAAAGACTTCGAGGCAGCATGTTCAACAAAAAAACTTGAGGCTCTGGTTGTGGCCAAGTCTAGACCCGGGGGTGCACTAGGGAGGGCTACTCCAAAAAGGATTTGAAGAGTTTTTAAGAGTGCTATTTTCAGGTTCTTCAGGCTTAAATCCCCACCCCCTTTCTAAGTTTATGTATATATGTAAATATACGGTAGCTGTAAATATTTTTGGTGAGTAAATTTTTATCTTTAAAAAGTGTCAATATTGTTAGTAAACCCAATCTGTTTACCAAGCTTTGCATGAGTTGGTGCTTGCATTCCTCGCGTGGAAAAAAAAATTTTCCCCGTAAAGTGTTCCTGAAATTTGAAACTGGGGTAGGCAGCCCTGTCAAAGGCTATAATTATCATGACCCCCGATGGCCGATGATAAACAATTTTGGGATGCTGGATTTGATCTTTATTTTTCTTGTGGGGGGGGGGGGGGGTTCGTAGAAAGAGAGGCAGAGAGGAGGTAGAGAGAGAGAGAGAGAGAAGAAAGAGAGAGAGAGAGAGAGAGAGAGGGAGAGAGAGGAGAGAGAGAGAGAGAGAGAGGGGGGGGGGGGAGGGGGAATTGAAGGAGATTAACAATATGGGGCCTTTTGTAAAGCGCTTTTAGCACGTTTAGTGGGTATTTTGGGGAAATAAAAGTCAGTTGGTGTAGTAGTTTAACAACAAAAGTATTGCTCGTTCTACTGTAAAATGTTTGTTTGCTTGGAACCCCTTTTAAACCTTTTTAGCA
>NC_088370.1:20794120-20804120 GCF_034508935.2 Berghia stephanieae | reverse complement strand
AAACAAACAAACAAACCTACACCATACCCTCCAAAACCAACCCCCCTCGCTTCCCCCCCCCCCCCCCCCCCCCCTCTACCCACCCCCGCCGCCAAAAAAGGAAAAAAACAAAAAAAAAAAAAAATACAAAAAAAAAAAAAAAAAAAAATTAAAAGAAAGGGAAAAAAAAATAAATGAAAACGTGTTTAGTGGAACTGGTGCGTCCAAGTGCTGAATGAATGGTGGTAGTGATAGGATTGTATGTCGTATAACTGACTTGACACAATGAATGCAATGCAAGGCACACGTGCGCACAGTGCAAACCAACAAATCGCTACACCACTCAACACTTTGGTGGTGTGTATTTAACATTGACTCAATAATAAGTTACACTTAGAAATACAAAACACATGATGGTATCACATACACACAGATACAAATACACACGCACAACCTTCGAGTGCTAGGCAACACACACACACACAAACATAAATACATTTCAAGCACCTGGAAACACACACACACGCGTACACACACACACACACACGCGCACACACACATCACACTTTCTCTCTCTTTCGCACACATAGACACACAATACACACACACACACACATCACACTTTCTCTCTCTCTCTCGCACAGGTAGACACACAACACACACGCACTCTCTCTCTCTCTCTCTCTCTCCTCTCTCTCTCTCTCTCTCTTTCTATCTCTCCCTCTCTCTTATTAAATACAAGGAAACAGTCAATATACGCATCTATACGAACACACACACACACACACACACACACACACACACACACAACTCTCTCTACCTCTCTCTTTCTGTTAAATACAAGGAAACATTCAATATACGAACACACACACACACACACACACACACACACACACACACACACACACACACACGCACACACCACTTCCCTACCCTTCAATCCACAACTTCAAAAAACCCCACCCACCACCAACAGCGACGACTACATTACAAAACTATCTTTTTTCCAGGGTCTGCAATAGCACAAGAAAACATTAAACACATAAAAAACTCATTCAATGCCAAAGAGCACTTACACTACACACACACACACACCAACACACACACACCAACACACACATAAACACACACAATCTACACATCAGATGATAAAAATAAAAAAAATGGAAGAAATAAAAATTATAGAGATAAGTGGAGGGTTAGGGTAGGGATGGGCTGGTGTTGTTGGTAGGGGAGGGAGGTAAGGGGAGATAAAAAAATGAAGGGGAAATAACATACAAGTGGGATGGGGGGGGGGGGGGGGGGTTGGAGATATTATTCCATGTTGCGACACGTTCAGCAATGATTTTGGAATTAAGAGAAATAAGTCGATTTATTTATATTATGTTGGAATGAATGGATCAGGTAAGGTAAGGGGCGGTGTCTATTTTTATTTATTTATTATTATTATTAAAAATAATTTGGAGGAAGAGGAGGAGAAGAGAATGATGAGGCGGTGGATGATGATGATGATGATGATGATGATGATGATGGAGGAGGAGGAGGAGGAAAAGATAGTGATGAAGAAGAAGAAGAAGAAGAAGGAGGAGGAGGAGGAGGTAGAGAGATAGATAGATAGATAGATAGATAGATAGATAGATAGATAGATAGATAGATAGAGAGAGAGAGAGAGAGAGAGAGAGAGAGAGAGAGAAGAGAGAGAGAGAGAGATGGGGGTGGGGGTGTAGTAGAAAGTGGGTAGAGAGTGGGTGTGTGAGAGTGCGAGAGTGATTAGGAGGAGAGAGAGAGAGAGAGAGAGGAGAGAGAGAGAGAGAGAGAGAGAGAGAGAGAGAGAGAGAGAGAGAGAGAGAATGGGGGGGGGGGGGGGTGGTAGAGGAAAGTGAGGGTAGGAGGAATAATATAGTTGAGGTCAGGTGCATTCTACAACACAACGACAAATCACAGTCGTTGTATTTGGTACCTGGAATTAAATGATGGTATCGATCCATGAATGTAAAGAGTGATTAAACTAACATGTCAGAATTGGTCTACAATCTGAAACTGGAAGGAAGTCTCAGGTTTGATGTTGGAGCTCATAAAATTAAATCTATAGATAGAATGAATGAGATAACAGTTTAGTTTCTATCTAGGCGAACATAATTTATTGATTTTAAAAAAGCGTTTTGTGTGAGTTTACCTAATGCAAGAATTGTTATTCAGCGGTTGATTCACTCACTGTAACTAGGTCATCATTACAAATCTGACCTTATTTCCACTGTACTGTACAATCTCCAGTTTTTACCCTTGCTGTGTGTGTGTGTGTGTGTGTGTGTGTGTGTGTGTGTGTGTGTGTGTGTATGCCACTGACTGATAGATAGATATAGACTGACAGTCAGTGAAATTATTTGCACACTCGGGGCTGCATGAGGTGCTCAGAGTTATAAAATGTTATGAGTGTTGAGATGGCGTTTATGGGATAGAGGGAGAGATGGAGAGAGAGAGAGAGAGAGAGAGAGAGAGAGAGAGAGGAGAGAGAGAGAGAGAGAGAGAGAGAGAGAGAGAGAAGATTGCCCCGTGGTCCATTTCAAATTGCAAATCATTGAGATGTCAGATGATTTAAAAGATCAAATTGAAAATTTATTAGAAACGAAAAACGAATTTAACACATATTATTATGTTCTTTCTTGTCACCTTTCATGTTTGTTTTTTTTTTTAGTGCAGAACATTAAATGAGAAAAGCCTGAGTTAATATAGAAGGAACGAAGTTGGCGTCACTCAGTCTTTGTTATTATTTTTAAGCAGCTTGTTAGTAATTAGTTCTCACTAAATTATAGATAGATTGAAGTTGACGTCACTCGTGTCTTTGTTATTGTTATTTTGCCATCCGCGTTTATGAGTAATTCTCACTAAACTGTATTAACCAGGCTATAAACATTTGGGGTTTCACATAGATTTGTATGTTGGTCCGTTATACTTCCGGATGGCAATGTTGTGAGCTTCTAAGCCAAGCGCATACTATCTGTACCAATCAGACTATTTTAAACGATTTTAAACGTTAAATGTCACACAACAATTTACACACAGACCTCCCGAGGTCTTCCTTAGTTCCCAGGTTTGAGAAATTTTGATAAGATATAAGGGTCATATAAACCGATCGATATTTGAAGGACGAGTTTTCTGGCCAAATTTTTAAATGCGTGCCTTTCCAGAGTACGGCAGTTAACTGGTTAAATTGAACGAGTCGCTCTGTTATGTTTTGTTACAATATGTATCATTATGAATGTATAGATAGTTCGAAGATGACGTCACTCAGGTCTTTGTTATTGTCTTTTGCCATCCGCGTTTATGAGCAATGCTCACTGAACTGTATTAACCCGACTATAAACGTTCATGGATACACACAGTTTTGTGTGTTGTTCCGTTATACTTCCGGATGGCACTGTTATGAGCTTCTTAGCCAAGCGCATACTATCTATAATGTAAGCATTTGAGTGCGTTCCTCTTAGTTGGATAGATACTTACTTGTGTCTGAATGAGACTTTTAGGTGGTCTCAAACTGCGCTCAATGATTATGTACTTGTGTAATCTACCCATCTTCCCTATTTGTACCATTTACCTTTGTCTTACTCTTTCTTCTAGGGTGCGGGTGGTTGGATGGGAGCATCACCCTTGAATCATATACCTATGATGTTCGCATGGGTGTACGATCCGATAGTGATGTCGTTTCTTCTTCTCTTTACTAGCCTATCCTGCTTCTTTGGTTTGTGATTGTATTTTTGACAGGGGATATTTTTTTTTTCTGTAAATCTTCTGCCTGTTTGTTCTTGGTTATTTATAATTTAGCTTATGATATCTTTAGGTTATGATTTTGATTTACATTTGTACTATTTTTGTTAGATTGCTTGTTTTTTTGTTTCAGCGGTCTCTCATATAACCTCAATTGTGTTGGAAGAGACCTAAAGCAACAACAAACAAACAAATTCTTCTAGGGTGCTTTATAATTTGTGACTCACCGTCTCTAAACGGTATTATGTCGGGATGACTTGGGTGCAAAAAAAGTGAATTTATTGACAAAAACATGAAACTTGGGTTTGTTTCCATTTGTTATGTTAGAGAATGAAGACAATGCAAAAGCTCAAAAATTGGTATTTGCTATCAATTTCATTCTAAATTCACTTTTCGGGGTCCAATTCATTCCGACATAATACCGTTTCGAGACGAAGGGTCACATTTCAATTCTAGAACTATTATACTATCATGTTCCACCCGCGGGTGGTTGGATGGGAGCATCACCCTTGAATCATATACCTATGATGTTCGCATGGGTGTACGATCCGATAGTGATGTCGTTTTCTTCTTTTCTTTACTAGCCTATCCTGCTTCTTTGGTTTGTGATTGTATTTTTGACAGGGGATATTTTTTTTTCTGTAAATCTTCTGCCTGTTTGTTCTTGGTTATTTATAATTTAGCTTATGACATCTTTAGGTTATGATTTTGATTTACATTTGTACTATTTTTGTTAGATTGCTTGTTTTTTTGTTTCAGCGGTCTCTCATATAACCTCAATTGTGTTGGAAGAGACCTAAAGCAACAAACAAACAAACATGTTCCACCCCCCCCCCTTTTTTTTAATTTTTTTTTTTTTTTACTGGCGCTAAACGTTTTGCAAACGCTGTATTACCCTTAAAATTAAACAACAAAATTTACCTTTAGTCTTGTCATTTGGATTTTATTTTTGTTTCTCAATTGTCTTTGTATAATTCATTCAGACTTAATACCGACTTGAAGAGTTGGGCAATGTATTATTGAAAAAAAAACCCAAAAAACAAACAACAAAAAACAAACAAATCAAAACAAAAAGAATAAAGAAATAAAAACCAAAACAAAAGAACAACCCCCCCCCCCCCCCCCCCAAAAAAAAAAAAAAAAAATAAAATAAATAAATAAATAAATAAATAACAGCAAACAGAACAGTTTCATACCTGTTATTAACATAAAAGCATCATTTAAAAGACGAAAAAGATATATCTATATCAATCTATATTATATATATATATATATATATATATATTATATATATATATATATATATATATATATATATAATTAAATTGATAGCTACACAGTCGGAGCTCATTAAAACATAACCACAGGTAAAACGTAAACATTGAAATCAATGTAAACACTCTTTCCATTCGAGGCTCGAGTTTACATCAGCCTGGCAAAGACAAAAACATCTCATTGGGTTTCCAGCAAGACTGCATGCAGTCCCAACGGTACAACTCCTTCAAAGCCATAGTAGGCCCGTGGGTCCGGGTTTTATCCCGGTTTCTATAGCGTGAAACGGACAATTAATAGCATTTGCTTGCTACCCTTTGGATAGGTAGGACGCTAGTCTATCGCAAAGTACTTTCCGCCAGATCTATTAGTCCCATCCGCCAGATCTATTAGTCCCAGCTACCCAATAACCGTTGGGTGGACAGGGGTGGGGGAATCTCGACTGCACCTGGGGATCGATCTCGGTCCCTTTGCGTGTGAAGTGAGTGCTCTACCAACTGAGCTATCGGGCCCTTTGCGTGTGAAGTGAGTGCTCTACCAACTGAGCTATCGGGCCCTTTGCGTGTGAAGTGAGTGCTCTACCAACTGAGCTATCGGGCCCTTTGCGTGTGAAGTGAGTGCTCTACCAACTGAGCTATCGGGCCCTTTGCGTGTGAAGTGAGTGCTCTACCAACTGAGCTATCGGGACCCCCAACGCTATAACTTGATACTTGAAAATGAATAGTCCTTCAGAGCCATTAGGCCCGTGGAGCCGGAGTTTGTGTTACTCGTAGTTACATGTACTTATGTTTTTATTGATTTTTGTTGTTACTGGCTGATGAAGGTTTTGAGCCGAAACGTTCCGTGTTTGATGTTTTGTTCTATTTGAAGCTGTTATATAGATAGTTCGAAGATGACGTCAATCGGGTCTTTGTTATTGTTTTTTGCCATCCGCGTTTATGAGTAATGCTCACTGCACTGTATTAACCTGACTATAAACGTTCATGGATACACACAGTTTTGTGTGTTGGTCCGTTATACTTCCGGATGGCAATGTTATGAGCTTCTTAGCCAAGCGCATACTATCTATAGTCATTTCTATACATAGAATGAAGTTGACGTCGCTCGTGTCTTTGTTATTGTTTTTTGCCATCCACTTCTATGACTAATTCTCACTAAACTGTATTAACCAGACTATAAACTTTCAAGGTAACATATAGTTTTGTGTGTTGGTCCGTTATACTTCCGGATGCCAATGTTGTGAGCTTCTTAGCCAAGTGCATACTATCTATATATCTTTTTTTTTTTTTTGCAAAATATTGGTTGGGCATTATTATGGATAAAATTTCAGTCTTGATGTTTGTGATGGATACGAATAATAGGTAGTATGTTGTGTGTTTTAATGTGATGAGTCATTGAATAATGTGTATGACCCCCTTTTCTCTCTCTCTCTCTCTCTCTCTCTCTCTCTCTCTCTCTCTCTCTCTCTCTCTCTCTCTCTCTCTCTCTCGTCTATCTATCTATCAAAATGTCTATTTCTCTATCAATTTCAATTATACCTATCTTCCTTTTTGTGTCTCCTGAGTTATTGTGTGTGTGTGTGCGTGTGTGTGTGTGTGTGTGTGTGTGTGTGTGGAGAGAGAGAGAGAGAGAGAGAGAGAGAGAGAGAGAGAGAGAGAGAGAGAGAGAGAGATTGCCTTGTTTAATTCTCACTTTGTACTTTAGCTAAAAAATACAGTTTGCAAAACTGCTAAACTCGTAGGTAATGAAGGAATTTATCATGTAAACAAACCTTCAAATACCATTCCCCTCCCTCCCCTCTCCCGCCCCAACAATGCATATCATCACCACCACCACCATCATCATCATCATCATCATTCCTGTCATCACTAAACATCATCACCATCATAGTATAGTAATCACCAAATCCGTCATCACTTTTACAGCTGGACAAAACACAAAACACCTATTTTTTTTTCTTCTTTTTTTTTTTTTATATTATGACCCGAAAATTTTTACTTCCTATTTATTCTGTCGTTTAAAAAAAAAAACAAAACAAAAAACAAAAAACAAAAGAACACAGTATCTATGTGTTATTTGGTTAACATTGCATATACTATTTAAAAAAAACAAAAAACAAAACAAAACACACCTTCTCCATCATCCATCCCTGCATCTCACCGTTTTTTATAGTTTTTCTTATCTTTTATTTATATTTTTGTCTTTTTCTATATCACACTTTTATCTCTCTCGTGATATTTAAGCCCCCTGTTTAAAAAAAAAATTCATAGGGGGTCCCGTTAGCTCAGTTGGTAGAGCACTCGCTTCACACCCAAAGGAACCGAGATCGAGCCCGGGTGCAGTCGAGATTTTTTTTTTCCCTGACCTCCCTGTCTATCCAGCAGTGACTGGGTAGCTGGGTTTGTTAGATTTGGCGGAAAGTACTTTACGATAGACTAGCGTCCTATCCAAAGAGTAGTAAGCAATTGCTATTGTTCGTTTCACACTATAGAAACGGCAATAAACTCCGGCTCCATGGGCTGTTGGCTTTGGATCCATTATAAAGCGCTTTGAGCACGTTTAGTGGATATTGCGCTATATAACTGCTCCTGTTTTTAAAAAAAATCTTTCTATCTCCGTCTCTCTATATCTCTCACCCCCCCTCCTCTCTCTCTCTCTCTCTCCTCTCTCTCTCTCTCTCTCTCTCTCTCTCTCTCTCTCATACACATACCCTACACATACTCGCTTTCTGTCTTCGTCTACATCTATTTCTCTCTCTCTCTCTCACTCTCTCTCTCCCACACACACATACCCCACACATACTCACTTTCTGCCTTCGTCTACATCTCTCTCTCTCACTCTCTCTCTCACTCTCTCTCTCATACATATACCCTACACATACTCGCTTTCTGTCTTCGTCTACATCTCTCTCTCTCTCACTCTCTTCTTTCTCTCTCTCTCTCCCTCTATCTCTTTCTCTCTCTCTCTTTCTCTCTCATCACTCATCTCTCTTTCTCTCTCTCTCTCACTCTCTCTCTCACACTCTCTCTCTCTTTCTCTCTCTCTCACCCTCTCTCTCCCTCTCTCTCTTTCTCTCTCTCCATCTATCTCTTTCTCTCTCTCTCTCTCTCTTTCTCTCTCATCACTCATCTCTCTTTCTCTCTCTCTCTCTCTCTCTCTCACTCTCTCTCACACTCTCTCTCTTTCCTCTCTCTCACTCTCCTCTCTCTCTCCCCTCTCTCTCTCCCTCTCTCTCTTTCTCTCTCTCTCTCCCTCTCTCTCTCTTTCTTCTCTCTTTCTCTCTCTCTCACACTCTCTCTCTTTCTCTCCTCTCCCTCTCTCTCTCCTCTCTCTCTCTCTCTCCCTCTCTCTCCCTCTCTCTCTCTCCGTCTCTCTCTCTACCTCTCTCTCTCTTCTCTCTCCTCTTTTCTCTCTCTCTCTCTCTCTCTCTCTCTCTCTTCTCTCTCTCTCTCTCTCTTTCTCTCTACTTTAAAAGAAAGAGAAAAAAAAAAAAAAACCGTTCATCCCGACCGCAATTCCGTTGGGATGTAACAGGCGCCAGTTTTGACGCCTTTGACATGTGTAGCGGGCATATTAAATGATATAGAAGAATATAAAGCCCCGAGTAATAGCCACAAATAAACGCTTTTACCGTTCCACGTATTAATATATTATATTCATTCATTGATGGATTTATTTATTTATTTATTTATTTATTTATCTATTTATTTATTTATTTATTTATTTATTTATTTATTTATTTATTTATTTATTTATCTATCTATTTAAAAAAAAAACAAACAAAAAAACTTCAGTTTTTATATAGAGCAATATCCACTAAACGTACTCAAAGCGCTTTACAAGGGGTCCATGGCCAACAGCAACAAGTAACATTTAGAACGGGACATGACGCCTGTTATGCGATATTACAAATTTTTGTTTGGACAAAGACAACGCTGTTAACGGCCGGGTACTCGTTTTACATCTGAGTACGGTGAGAGAATGTGAGTAAAGAGCCTTCTCCAAGGACTCAACTATGCGCCGAACGCGAGGCTCGAACCCACGACCTTCCGATCCGAAAGCGAGTGTCATACCACTTGAACACATAGCTGCACATCGCCGTATTTATTTATAGACACGTATATATATCATAGGGTAAAAAAAATTGCATTAAAAAACAAAACAAAACAAAACAAATTAACAACAGATATTATATTATCGGTAATAGACTAAACAAACAAGGCAATTCGCCTCGCTCCTCCCCAATTCCCCGATCCCCCCCCCCCCCCCCCCCCCCCCCCCCCCAGAGACAACGCTGTTAACGACCAGGTACTCATTTTACACCTGAGTACGGTGAGAGAATGTGAGTAAAGAAACTTTTCCAAGAACTCAATAACTACGCGCCGAGCAAGCCTCGAACCCAGGACCTTCCGATCTTAACGGGGGGAGTGTCATACCACAAGACCACTGACATAGCCGCATAATAATGTAATGACATACTGTAGTAATGCTAAATTGAGGGGAGTTTGTTTCACTTTTTACGTCAATAAATTCCATTAGAATGTTTGTACATTGTAAATTATCTGTGCTGATAGATAGGTGCAAAGCCCACAATAGATAAGGATATTATGGTTTTTTTTTGTTTTTTGTCTTTTCGATTCATAGATTTCGAACTCTATAGATATGCAATGCAACCCGGGGTGTGGCACGTTGTGTCATCCAGTTGTTCAATATGGCTACCGGAAGCATGCGCAAAACAACCGCTTCATCCAAGTATAACTATTGGATTGTGGCTGCATATTTGTTATAATTTACCCAAGTTGATAATAATAATAATAATAATAATAATAATAATAATAATAATAATAATAATAATAATAATAATAATAATAATAATAATAATAATAATAATAATAATAATAATTAATAATAATAATAATAATAATAATAATAATAATAATAATAATAATAATAATAATAATAATAATAATAATAATAATAATAA
>NC_088370.1:20789120-20791620 GCF_034508935.2 Berghia stephanieae | reverse complement strand
TCTCTCTCTCTCTCTCTCTCTCCATCGATATATAAAAATAAATTGGGAAAAGGAACGCGTTGTTTTATCTGTCTCGTTTATCCAAACACCTCCCTTCTAACAAAGGTGTACCAATTATCCAGACTTTCAAATTATCCCGTCATTAAGTCAAGCAACGATTAGCATGATTATTGATTGGATGGGTGCTATTGAAAGAAAATATCTGGCCGCGGGGTGATGCTCTAAATTTTTTTTTTTTTTAATTGAACTTTATATAGACCAATATCCACTAAATGTGCTCAAAGCGCTTTACAAGGGGTCCCTGGTCAACAGCAACATTTAAATTTGGGACGGGACATGGTGGAATAATATATAACACACGTATTTTCTCATTTGATTCAGGTGTGAATGAGTATCTAGCTAAGGGATTGTGTGTAGCGTTTGAGCATGGCTAGGTATCACCGTTTCAGCTTATGAAATTGAAGTGTGCATCCGGGAGTGGGACAGTGTCCTCAGTCCGGATACGATTTTGGACCACTGGTCCTGCACTGCCCCGTCCACAGCGAGCCAGGGGGCTATGATACGTCCATCAAGGAAGAGAAAAATACCTGGACTGGAGTGAAACGGTTCACTTGGAGGTGTAACCATAAGAAACTACTACTACTACTACCGTGTCAGCTTTGAGTAAAACCCAAATGCCGCCTGTAAAGAGTTAAATGGCAGGCCGTACAGAATAACATGAGGAAAGTTTTTGTTGATGATTCAGTGAGTGCACACCCATTTCCCCTCGACCCAATTCGGTGTGCATAAAGCAAATAACACATTCAAACATGACTAGATTCCCGTTTATAAGAATACATAATGATAATTGTTGTTTGTACAATGAGGAAGGGGGAGGAGGGGGGGGGGGGGGGTATGTGATGAGAATCTGCTCTTTTGATGATTGTGAGAGGGGGTGGGTGGGAATGGGGGGGGGGGGGGGGGTGTCGTGTCATATGCCGGTATGGAATGTTACATTGGTATGGTATTCGAAAGCCTAGGCGATCATGATGTCAGTTTAGGTCGATGGTTAGTGGTGGTGTGGTGGTGATGGTGATGGTGATGAAATGATGGTGATGATGATGATGAATAATGGTGGTGATTATGATTATTATTGTGGTGGTAGCTCTCTATCTATCTATCATCTATCTATCTATCTATAACTATCTATCTATCTATCTATCTATCTATCTATCTATCTATCTTATTATCTATCTTATTTACTGTGTGTCTGTATGTATTCTATCTATCTAGTTTCCATCAATCTATATATCCAACATCTACCCAGCTAGTCATCTCTCCTCCATTCCATCATTATTCTATCCACCATCATCCATCCATCCATCCATCTATCCTTCATCCATCATTCATCCTCCATCCATCCATCCATCTTACATGCAACCTCTTGTCTTATTTCTTCATACATAATGAATAAACGAATTTAAAACAAACAAGCAAGTGAGAGAGAAAAAAATACTATTTAAAATAAGAAAGAAATTAAACAAACATACAAGACAAAAGGCTTTTCACTTCCATAAAATAATAAAAAAAACAACAAAACAAACAAAAAAAAACAAACAAAACAAACAAATTAAGCACTCAAAACAAACAAAATGAAAAAAAAAAAAATGAAAATAAAAATGGGAATAAAGATGAGGAAGAAGGTGGGGGTTGGGGGGGGGGGGGGAACAACAAAACAAAACAAAACAAAACAATCAATTTGATATCGCCATTGGGTTTGAATTGGTTCTGTGACGGTGCCTCATCAGTTTTGAAAAATCAAAACTGTTGTGTTCGATCACTATCGATGAAATTACGAGGTCAAAAGGGTTTACGGCCTACAATACATTTTCGTTTAGGCCAATTATGGAGAAAATCAGTGACTTCTTGCTTTTATCCCCCCCCCCCCCCCCCCCCCCCCCCCCCCCCCCCCCCGACGTCCCCCTGCATCTTGTCCATCCATCCACCACTTGACAACAAGTCTCAATCTTCAAGAAGTTTGGGGTTGTTTTTTTTTTTTTTTTGTTTTCATATTTTCCCAGTATTTTTTTGTTGTCCACTCACAAAAAGCCTTTTCAAAAACTTTGGCCAGTAAACATTTACTTAAATTATTGATAGATAAAGAAAAAAGCTTGACCCCTGACCCCTGACCCTATTTTCATTAAAGATAAAAATCAGAGGTCAGGGGTTTGGTTTCTTTCTTTATTATCAATAATTTAGTAAAGTTTATGGCCAAAGTTTTTGAAAAGGTTTTGTCATGGAAACAACAAAAAATGGGGAATATTTATGGATTGCCCTTTTTTTTTTTTTTCCGCGGCTTCTTTTTCCTGTCCTATTTTTTTAAGCATTGTAAAAACAATTGTTTATTGGAATCTGGGCGTAAGTGACTGGAACTTGTATTTTTTGAATTTGGTCTTCGTTCCCCCCCCCCCCTCCCCCCCCATTTCCCCCTCTCCCTCTAAAAACCCCCCCCTCCCCCCCT
>NC_088370.1:20784180-20789020 GCF_034508935.2 Berghia stephanieae | reverse complement strand
TTCACATTTTTTGGAGAACATCAAAATTACATTTTTTGGGAGAACATCAAAATTCACATTTTTGGGAGAACATCAAAATTCACATTTTTTGGGAGAACATCAAAATTCACATTTTTTGGGAGAACATCAAAATTCACATTTTTTTGGGAGAACATCAAAATTCACATTTTTTGGGAGAACATCAAAATTCACATTTTTTGAGAGAACATCAAAATTCACATTTTTGGGAGAACATCAAAATTCACATTTTTGGGAGAACATCAAAATTCACATTTTTGGGATAATCAATAGTGGCAAAAGCTTTTTACATTTAAAATTTAGAAAAAAAGAAAAGAAAAAAAAAAAGAAAAGAGAATAACATCCCTCACACGTTCAGAACGATCAATAAACGACTCTTGAACTCATTCGAAGTCCCAGGTTTGAGAGGTTTAAAAAAATTTCTAGTTGTTGCCAAAATGAGGGTCATTTTAATCGATGGGATGTTTTTGAAGGCCCAGTTTTCTGGCTAATATTTTAAATACATGTTTCATTTCAGAGTTAGTACGACAGAGTTCTCGAAAGACTCCAAAAAACAAAAAACAAAAAGCAAACAAAAATTGCTAATTTAAATTTTAAAAATAAATAAATGGAAAACAAAAGAAAAAAAACAGCAATAAAAAAGAGAAGAGAAAATAGAAACACACACACACCACAAAAAAAAAAAAAAACAGTAATCGTAAAATAGCCAGAAATTATTGATTAATACAAAAGGTGAAAAATGTAGATCGTCCCTGTTTTGCTCACTCACCTCTATCCTCTCCGCCCCCCCCCCCCCCCTCCCCTCCCCTCCCTCTATCCTCCACCCTCCATTCCCAGCTCAACTCCCCCCCCCCCCCCCCCCCCCCCCCCCCCCCCGGAACCGCTGTGACAGTTTTATGTTAATGACGCGACGATTGTTTCTGAGTAACATAACAGCTGTAAGGTTGAGGTTCAAAACTCGCCAGACAATGACAATGAAGTGATTTGTGTGACGGCAGGCTAGTAGTGTGGTTTCCTATCCTATCGTATTTATTGTCTCCTGGATTCTGTACACCGTTTAATTGCACGTTGGCAAAGATTATGGAAATGAGGAATTTGCAATTGAAAGGTATTTTCAATTTTCAACCATTGTCTCGCGTTGTTGAAAGTGCTTGAAATT
Organism: Berghia stephanieae; assembly: GCF_034508935.2. Taxonomy (NCBI): domain Eukaryota; kingdom Metazoa; phylum Mollusca; class Gastropoda; order Nudibranchia; family Aeolidiidae; genus Berghia; species Berghia stephanieae. The sequence goes on along the minus strand of NC_088370.1, from coordinate 20,787,843 downwards.
TTAATTAAGTTTCCCATCCTTTACACCACCCCTCCCCCCCCCCCCCCCCCCCCCATCTATTCTTCTCCTTGTAATCTCTTTCATTCTCTTTATCTATTTCTCTCTTGTATTGTCTTCTCTTCTCTCTCTATCTATCTCTCTCTCTATCTATCTATCTATCTATCTATCTATCTCGCTCTCTCTCTATCTATCTGTCTATCTCTATCTCCCTCCTCCCCCCCTCTCTCTCTATCTATCTATCTATCTATCTATCTATCTGTCTCTCTATCTATTCCCCCCTCTCTCTCTCTCTCTATCTGTCTATCTATCTATCTATCTATCTATCTGTCTCTCTATATATCTCCCTCTCTCTCTCTCTCTCTCTCTCTCTCTCTCTCTACCTCTCTCTCCATCCCTTCTCTATCTATCCGTTTTTCTCTATCTGATTCTGACACTCCTCCATATTTTCCTCTAATTTGTCCCTCCATCCATCTCATTAAATTATATCTTTTGTTACTCCTCCCCACCCAATGTCTCAACATTCTTATAACCACCTCACCGCATCATGTCCCTTTATAAACATAAAATGAAAGTCCATCTCTTTTCAATCCTATTATCTTCTTTAAATTATTCTTTACAAATATTTTCAAATTTTTCAATCACACTCACTTTATCTAAGACGCCAGGTGTCGCGAAAAAGCACAAAAACCCCGAAAGAAAACAAAAAAGGAAAGAAAGGAAAGAAAGAAAGAAAAAAGACATTAACCCAGAACAGGTTCGATCCTCCTCCTTTGTTTCGACGTCTTCGGGAACTCCGCAAAATGCTGCTGTTGCTACAACTACTACTACTGTTGTTGTTGTTGTTGTTGTTGTTGTTGTTGTTGTTGTTGTTGAGTTCGTGCTCTGCTCACTCACTGTCGGAACAGTAGTAGCTAGGGCGGTATTTGATACGATTACCATAGCCATTTTCTTTTCAAAATTTCCGGTCATGCACGAAATCAACCTCCCGTCCCCCCAAAGAATCTCACAAAAAAATTCTTAAGAACTTAATACCCCGAATGTGAAAAGGTGACACCGCGAAAGAGAGAAAGAACGAACAACTGCTTTCTACCACCACCACCATCATCACCACCACCACCACCATCATCATCATCACCACCACCACTACCTCCATCGTCCTCACCATTGCCAACGTCTTCACCTTTCACCAGCAAACGTCTTCCATTGATAATAATAATAGTGGCATTGATGATGATGACGGTGATAATAATAATAATAATAATGATAATACAATATTGTTGTGTAAACCGGAAGCACATGGTATGCGGTGGTTGGAAAAGTAGGTCAAATGCCAACGAGGGTCAACGAGTGTTCACATAGCACCATTCACAGTACTAATAATAATGGTGGTTGGCGTGGTGGTGATCGTAGAGAACGTGGTAGTTATAACACACACATCATTGTTTTCCATCGATTGCATTTTGTTAACAAATAAATTCAACCTGGAATTTAAAAACAGACATTAAAAGCATCTGAATATTACCCCCCGCTCTCTCTCTCTCTCTCTCTCTCTCTCTCTCTCTCTCTCTCTCTCTCTCTCTCTCTCTCTCTCTCTCTCTCTCTCTCTCTCTCTCTCTCTCTCTCTCTTTCTCTCTTTCTCTCTTTCTTTCTTACATAAATTCATTCATTCTTTCTTTCCCTCTGTCGCTTTATTCTATCTGTCTTTGGATTCACCTATTTTTATTTGTATGTTTTTCCCCCCGGTGGATAAAAAAAATAATTTTTAAAAAACTTTATTCTCTCCTTAACGGCCATTTTCCGGATTTTCCCCGAAACTTCACACCCAACCTATACAAAAACTGATTTTTTTTCCACTCAAACACAAAATCTGTTAGTTCTTGCTATACATATTTTTTTCCCTTCTAAACGCGCTCTTCAACACAGTGTTAATATACTTATAACTATAGCAAACATTTTTGTTCAAATATTATGATGTACAAAAGAAATCAGAATGAGAAAAATGTTTGTTTGTATCGTGACAAATGTGACGATTTTCATATATGGGTGTTAAGGAGGGGGTTAAAAACGTAATTGAGCTTTTTTTTGAGCTTTTATATAGCGCAATATCCACTAAATGTGCTCAAAGCGCTTTACAAGGGGTCCCTGGTCAACAGCAACATTTAACATGTAGGACGGAATATAATAACGCCTGTTAGGTGATATTACAATTTTTTCGGACCAAGACAAAGCTGTTAACGGCCAGGTACTTATTTTACACATGAGTACGGTGAGAGAAAGTGAGTAAAGCAAAGAGTCTTTTCCAAGGACTCAACTACGCGCCGAGCGCGAGGCTCGAATCGAACCCAGGACCTTCCGATCGGAAAGCGAGTGTCATACCACTAGACCACATAGCCGCACGTAAATAGTAGGAGTTGGATAACCCAAAACCAAATTGTTTTTATCTCATTGTACGCAAGGGAAAAACTCTCAGACCAACCAACACAGAATTGTCTCTGTACGACGACGTATACATGTATGCAGGTCTGACATTCGATAACCCACTTATGGGTCTAGTTTAACATTGTTGTAATGAACAATATTTGGCGTCATTAGAGATTTCCATTACAACAATGAGCCCTTAAGGAATTGGGTTATCAGACCTACAAATAAGTGCACGCCGTCTCCGTAAAAATAAAGGTAAGCGAGCTCATAATAATTTGATTCTGATTTTCAGGCTTGGAAATAATATATCGTTATGTACTCATAGTGACGTGTACTTATTCGCAGGTCTGATAACCCAAAGTGTTATGGTCTCATTGTTGCAATGGAAATATTCTCAAACCGACTTAAAGTATTAGCCATCTCAATGATATCAAACCAAGCCTATAATTGCGTTCGGTTGTCAGACCTCAGCTACCCAATCACTGCTGGGTGATCTCAGTTCTTATAATATATCATCGAAGCGCTTGATATCTTTATTTATCGTAGTGTATATTATGCTTTATGTGGGTCTGCCTTTGTGTTTGTTATGTCGGCGTGGTATAAAGAATAATGCTATCGCCGTATTTGTTGGAATATTTGTTACCCATCGTCTCAAAACGATATTATGTCGGAACGAACCATATGCTTAAAAGCCGAATTTAATTTTAAACTGGTCAAAACTAAAATGTGTTGGCGTAAGCACCCTATACTATGGTTGTCATTCCCCTCAATAAGGCATATAAACTCAACACAAGTCTGATATTTCTGGATATAAATTCAATTTTCAACATATTAACCAACCCGACTTAATACCGTTTTGAGGCGAATGGTCACATTTCTGTCTCTCCTTAAACTATATCCAAAAAGTCTTTATTTTGTTTCCAAAAATATTATTTCTTCGCATTTTATGTAAATCGATGCGTTACTTATTTTGAATTGGGAAGTGGATGTTTAGAATTCTCCTGAGCTGTTTCCTATGGAAGGCATAATCTAGTTTATCTTCCTCGCTTTTTTTTCGAGCCCATGTTCCAGGGTTGTAAATAAGTACTGACTGAGTTAACGAGGCTTTTGTATAATCAAAATAAAAATAAAATAGAGCTTTATATAGCGCAATATCCACTAAATGTGCTCAAAGCGCTTTACAGGGGGTCCCTCCCTGGTCAACAGCAACATTTAACATGTAGGACGGGACATAATAACGCC
>NC_088370.1:20774180-20776680 GCF_034508935.2 Berghia stephanieae | reverse complement strand
GTCGTTGTTTTTGTTGTTGTTGTTGGTGCTGCTGCTGCTGTTGTTGTTGTTGTTATTGTTGTTGGTGGTGGTGGTGGTCGTGGTGGTGGTTGTGGTGTTTGTGGTTATTTTTTTTTTTTGGGTGGGGGGGGGGGGGGGGGGGGGGGGGCAGATATGTAAAAATAAGCGTTTTGTCAATGTGGGGCAGTAAGGTCCGGAATTGAATGGATTTTTCTTCTTTGTCACATTCAGAAGGAATGACATAACCAACTTTTCGTTTCACGAAGATGAATGAATGACTCAATGGATGAATGAATGAATAAATGAATGAATGAGGGGTAAATGGAGAGACAGGTTTGACAGTAAATGTAAGCGGACACCCCCACCCATAGTTAGCTAACAGTGGCTGGTTTGTGTTCGGACCACCAAAAACCATAATAAAAGACATGGAAATAATAGGGGCATGCCATGGCATGGCAGGGAGGGCTAAGCCCCCCAATCTAGCCAAGCAAGTTCCATGTCCACACCAGCCGCCCCTGCCTTGCCCTACTCTCAATTAAAACAACAACACATTTTTGAAAATATTGGACAGAAAACTCATCTCTTTTTTTTTTTTCTTTTAAATATCGATCGATTTTAATGACCCTAAACTTGATTTTTAAAAATTTTAAAAATCTCAAACCTGAGACTTCCTAGAAGATTTCCCCTGGAAGTTCAAAGATCGACCATTTGAAGGACGAGTACACTGGTCAAAATATTTTCTATATTTTTTAAAGGATTTTTTTTCCCTCACAAAACGGCAAAGCACGTTCATGGCGCGGCGGGCTTATTGAAAATGAATTGGATAACTCTTGAATCCAGTTTCGTGTCGTAATCCCATCCATTTGAATTGACCAATGGACTTCTTTTTCTTTTTTTTTCTCACCGCCAAAAAAAAAAAAAAATAATGATAATAATGATAATAAATAACACTGGCTGTTGCTGCTTTGTTAATGGTGTGATTGAAGATAGAGGTAAATTAATATTAACTCACTCAACCCTAACACCGACTATAGCCGTAGACTACCCGGGTTACTTTTACCCCATGCCTATTTAATTTATTACATTTTTATGAGACAGATCATAGGCGTAGTAGTATCAAAGTTAACGTTTTTAGTTTTTGCATATTAAAATGGTAGTTGAATAAAACTATATTATAATATGCATTTGCTCATTTTTAATACATTTTTCCCCCATTTTCAAAAGTAGCAAAAATCTCTAGGATTGAGTGAGCTAACCTTCGATATTCGGGGTTCGACTTTACTCGAACGCAACATCACTAAAATATAAATGATGTTATGTGCTATAGGCGCATTGAACGTTAACCCTCTCCTTACCACCCATAGAAAAAATCGTCACATTCGTTACGATGTAGCTAGCAAATTTCTTATTCTGATTTCATGTTGTTATAGTTATAGCCATAAAAGCTCTACACTTTGTTGTTATAGTTATAGCTATGTGTTGTAGAGCTCATTTTTCTGAACAAAATATAGAATATACTCGTGACTGTACTGCTTGAAAAATCTATTTTTGTGTTGGGTGAATATGAATATTCTGAAAATAGCTGGTAAAGAGAGAGTTAACAATAACACTGGCCATATTAGACGAAACATGGCGCGCTTTATTATTACAATGGTTTTTTTTTTCCTTCTCTCGACAAAGAAGACAATGTCGTAACCGCTCATAAAGGTACTCATTTTACACCTAAGTACGGTTAGAATGGAAATCGCAACCCCCCCCCCCAAAAAAAAAAATAACAAAAAAAACAAAGAATTTCTGAAATTCCTCAATAGATTTATCGTCTCTATGATATCAATTTACCCTCGTTGTCCATTCTTGCAAAGCTGGTGGGGTTCCCGACCTCCCATAGTGGGTAAGGCGGTACTTACTGTGTCTTCTATTCCCCTACATCTGACCTGTTTTCCAATTGCTTTCTGTCTTTGTCTTGGAACGAGATTACTTACGATTTGTCATGACCCCCCCCCCCCCCCCCCCCCCCCCCTGGCCGGAATCCTTGGCTGGGAGGGAAACAATCGAATGTGTAGTTATGGTTTTGGGAGATTATATTTTTTCCCTTGTAAATCATCTTTCTATGTGTTGTTTTTGTTTGTTTGTTTGTTTGTTTCTTTGTGTGTGTTTTTATTTTATTTATTTTTTTTCAAAGACTTTTGAGTGCATTCCTCTTTAGTGGGATTTTGTGCTGGTGTCTGGGTGAGACTTTTAGGTGATCTCAAACTAAATACACTGATGATGTGCTCTTGGAATCTACATCTGTTCCCTATTTAAACTATTTCCCCTTGTCTCACAATTCCCTCAAATCCTTGAAATTGTACATCTATTTAGAATGTTTTTACTATCTAATTTTCTTCATGTTTACTGGCGCTGATAATATTATGACCTAAATATGTTGCAAGCGCCGTTAAACCCTTAAAAACAAAACAAAAACAAAAACAAAAAAAACCCTGAAAACCAAAACCAAAAC
>NC_088370.1:20764180-20766680 GCF_034508935.2 Berghia stephanieae | reverse complement strand
GAGTGAAGTTAATGTGTTTTGTTTTGTTTTTGTTTAGTTTTTTTTTTTATAGTGGAATTTATGTGGTGGTTTCAAGTGACGCAAAAACCCAATATTTCATATTAACAAGTTAACTGTCGTACTATAAAACTTTAAAAATAAAAAACAACAACTATAAGCCTATTTAAAAATTTGGCCAGAAAACCCGTCCTTCAAATATCGATCGATTTAAATGACCCTCATCTTGGCAAAAACTTTCAAACTTGGGGGACTTCGCGAAATCTTTCTTAGTCCCAGGTTTGAGAGTTTTTTGCCAAGATAAGGGTCGTTTAAATCGATTGATAGTTGAAGGTTGAGAATCTGGCCAAATTTTTAAATATAAGTTTTTCCAGAGTACGGCGGTTAACTGGTTATTTGGCATTTTGAGTTTAACATTTTTTGGCATCGACGTCATTAATAAAGTAAAATAAAGATAATTCCCTTTATTCATCCCATAGGGGAAATTTGTATCTAGGGTCTATTCCAAGGGAAGACTAGATAACCCAGGCGTCATCCGCAGTGCAGCGCCGCAAATTGGGCTACAGGGAGGTGACTTGCTCAAGGCCACACAGCACGCGCAGCGGCGTTGATCGAACTTGGGACCTTTCGGGTACGAAGCAAACACCGTAGCGCTGAACCACGCTGCCCCCCCCCCCCCCACCCCACCCCTAACTGGTTATTTGGCATTTTGACTTTTAACATTTATTTTCGCATCGGCTCCATTACGATTTCGTTTGACGCGGTGGGTTACATATTTATTGCAGGTTTAGTGGGTGTAAGTTTTGGGGAGTGTGCGTGGGGGGGGGGGGGGGGGGGGGGGGGGGGGTATATATGGGATTCTCGGGGACGACGGGAACAAGAATTAAAGAGGGAAGGGAGGCGGAGGCGAAGGACCTTGGGAATTAAATTACTTTATGGTGATGGCCACATGTTTTGGCTTTCTGTACTTTTTGCTTTGTGTGTGTGTGTGTGTGTTGTGTGTGTGTGTGTTGTTATTTTAATTTACAGGTTGGTGGTAAGCGGGCAGGGCAGTGATGCAGGAAAGTACATTTACAGGAATGTTTGGCAGGTTGTATGTGTGTGTGTGTGTGTGTGTGTGTGTGTGAGTGTGTGTGTGTAAATTAGGGTTGGTGTTTGTATACGCCATAGAGTAAGTAGACTTCTGTGGTGTAGACACACACACACATATACACACCACATATATACACACACACACATACACAACATATCAGTTTCACGTATATCACGGATGTACTTGGGGATTTATTTTCGTCCATTCATTGAGCGAAAGTGAGAATGGAGGATACAGTAGTCTCCCCCTTAAATCGACATTACAAATCACGACAAACGCATTTCATACGATGAACATCAAGGACGACATTAGAAAATGTTTTATTTTAGAAAATGATTTTTTTTTCTCTTTGGAAATGGTTCACATGCCACTAGCAGTACTTTTTAATATAAAATAATACAAAATAAAACAAAATAAAAATGATAAAATTCCCTTTATTCGTCCCATAGGGGAAATTTGTCTCTATGGTCTATTATTCCAAAGGAAAGACTGGAATAACCCAGACGTCAGCCGCAGTGCAGCACCGCAAATTGAGCTAGGGCCAGGTGACTTGCTCAATGCCACACAGCGTAGCGGCGGGTGGTCGAACTCGGTATCTTTCGGGTACGAAGCAAAGACCGTACCCCTGAGCCCCCGTTGTCCCTCGTAAGTAAGTGATAAGCCTCGCATTCTGAATGACGCTTGCTGAGGATTGTGTGACTCAGCCACAGAGTTTTAAAAACGTCGATGAGTATAGCTTCTCTCTCCATCCATGTTGTTAATTGTTTCCGTTGGTCACGGTCCTGGGCCAGAGTTTTGAGGCTTTCAAGATCATGTTGTGACCTTAGTCCGGAGGGCACTGCCGTTTTTCTTAGTTATTCAGGGATTAATTCGGCCTCATCTGAGTTCAGAAATTTCTGACATGTAGAGAGACTCTGATTCAGGGTAGTCACTATAGCCACTATAGATGTTGGTGGTCTCCATACGTATTTGTTGCCACGGAGGAAATATTCTGTCATTGTAGTTTGGGCTGGGATGTGTAATCTCGACGCAAGACTTGACCAAATAGCTTCCACCGCTGCTCTTTGAGATAAGGCTAATGAAATCTGTATTGGGACTTTCCCCGTTTAAAATTGGGATTGTCCAATCCATAATACAATTGACACCAAGATAACCACGCCCCTCGGACAGTCATCATGTTTTGATTGGACAAAAATCTACTGGTTAATTAACCAGTAGATTTTTGACCAATCAAAACATGGAATTTGTGACACACCTTCACACATGCTCGTACAACAGAGTTTGTTGTTTTTAAAACAATTACGTGAATGAAGTCGAACTCTCTTTAATCATTGTTTTTGTTTTTATACCGCCAAACGAGTGACTAGTTATCACAAGATTTTCTCGATCAGATTATAAACGTTAAAATTT
>NC_088370.1:20758464-20760964 GCF_034508935.2 Berghia stephanieae | reverse complement strand
ATTAGTTACACTCGGATAATGCCTTCTCAATTATTCGGTTCTATTAGAACCTCGCTCAAGGAGTCTGCTGAGGCCAGTCAGGCAACAAACAGTTACAGTTGGTTGTTGAATTGACCCCTACTGACCGACTGACTGAACGCGGCGCGTTCGTTACGTTTTTACAACTTACAGTTTTGCTCATCGGGTTTTCCCGTTACCTAAAAATAAAAAAAAAGATAAAAATGGCAGCAGTAGAGTGAGGAAAGGTGTTGATTTTACTAAAGCAGTATACTGCTTTGTTAGCGTGAGCTATCCTATTTTCCCCCCCTCTCTCTCTCTCCCCCCCCCTCCCCTCCCCTCTCTTTTTTTTAAATATAATATGGTCATCACATTCATTGTTCTCCCGTTGGTTTTTATATATAAAGAAGACGAGTCTAAATTGGCCTTGAGTCTCGCTCGACACGCTTGACTGATTAGAACTAACAGCGGAAAATGGTGAAATTATGTAGTATGTAAATCATGTGTATATCGTGTAATGGTGAAATGTATGTTGTGTAAGGGGGTGGGGGAGAGGGGGGGGGGGGGGGGGAGGTCTGTGGTAGGGTGGTGGGAATTAGTTATTTTAAAGAAATGGGGTGTGTGTTATTCGTGACCCATCAACTCAAAACGGTCTATATCGTGTTTCTGAGCGTTAGTGATGCAGAAAATTGAATGTGAAGTCGATAAGAAATATTATGAAACTTGAGTGAAGTTAATGTGTTTTGTTTTGTTTTTGTTTAGTTTTTTTTTTTATAGTGGAATTTATGTGGTGGTTTCAAGTGACGCAAAAACCCAATATTTCATATTAACAAGTTAACTGTCGTACTATAAAACTTTAAAAATAAAAAACAACAACTATAAGCCTATTTAAAAATTTGGCCAGAAAACCCGTCCTTCAAATATCGATCGATTTAAATGACCCTCATCTTGGCAAAAACTTTCAAACTTGGGGGACTTCGCGAAATCTTTCTTAGTCCCAGGTTTGAGAGTTTTTTGCCAAGATAAGGGTCGTTTAAATCGATTGATAGTTGAAGGTTGAGAATCTGGCCAAATTTTTAAATATAAGTTTTTCCAGAGTACGGCGGTTAACTGGTTATTTGGCATTTTGAGTTTAACATTTTTTGGCATCGACGTCATTAATAAAAGTAAAATAAAGATAATTCCCTTTATTCATCCCATAGGGGAAATTTGTATCTAGGGTCTATTCCAAGGGAAGACTAGAATAACCCAGGCGTCATCCGCAGTGCAGCGCCGCAAATTGGGCTACAGGGAGGTGACTTGCTCAAGGCCACACAGCACGCGCAGCGGCGGTTGATCGAACTTGGTACCTTTCGGGTACGAAGCAAACACCGTAGCGCTGAACCACGCTGCCCCCCCCCCCCCCCCCCCACCCCTAACTGGTTATTTGGCATTTTGACTTTTAACATTTATTTTCGCATCGGCTCCATTACGATTTCGTTTGACGCGGTGGGTTACATATTTATTGCAGGTTTAGTGGGTGTAAGTTTTGGGGAGTGTGCGTGGGGGGGGGGGGGGGGGGGGGGGGGGGGTGGTATATATGGGATTCTCGGGGACGACGGGAACAAGAATTAAAGAGGGAAGGGAGGCGGAGGCGAAGGACCTTGGGGAATTAAATTACTTTATGGTGATGGCCACATGTTTTGGCTTTCTGTACTTTTTGCTTTGTGTGTGTGTGTGTGTGTGTGTGTGTGTGTGTTATTTTAATTTACAGGTTGGTGGTAAGCGGGCAGGGCAGTGATGCAGGAAAGTACATTTACAGGAATGTTTGGCAGGTTGTATGTGTGTGTGTGTGTGTGTGTGTGTGTGTGTGTGTGAGTGTGTGTGTGTAAATTAGGGTTGGTGTAAGTAGACTTCTGTGGTGTAGACACACACACACATATACACACACACATATATACACACACACACATACACAACATATCAGTTTCACGTATATCACGGATGTACTTGGGGATTTATTTTCGTCCATTCATTGAGCGAAAGTGAGAATGGAGGATACAGTAGTCTCCCCCTTAAATCGACATTACAAATCACGACAAACGCATTTCATACGATGAACATCAAGGGACGACATTAGAAAATGTTTTATTTTAGAAAATGATTTTTTTTTCTCTTTGGAAATGGTTCACATGCCACTAGCAGTACTTTTTAATATAAAATAATACAAAATAAAAAAAATAAAAATGATAAAATTCCCTTTATTCGTCCCATAGGGGAAATTTGTCTCTATGGTCTATTATTCCAAAGGAAGACTGGAATAACCCAGACGTCAGCCGCAGTGCAGCACCGCAAATTGAGCTAGGGCCAGGTGACTTGCTCAATGCCACACAGCGTAGCGGCGGGTGGTCGAACTCGGTATCTTTCGGGTACGAAGCAAAGACCGTACCGCTGAGCCACGTTGTCCCTCGTAAGTAAGTGATAAGCCTCGCATTCTGAATGACGCTTGCTGAGGATTGTGTGA
>NC_088370.1:20730964-20748464 GCF_034508935.2 Berghia stephanieae | reverse complement strand
TGAACACAGGAGAAGATTGTTTAGATCAATGCAGAGAGGAGAGTGTTACAGAAACCTTGCTGTCTGATGGGAAACATTAATCAATGTAATCTTCAGTGTCTAACCGGCTGAGATCTTCTAGCGATCTTCACGGAGATGTCTAACTCAGGGCTTAATATCTTTCTAGCCCATCATCACGGAGATGTCTAACTCAGGGCTTAATATCTTTCTAGCCCAAATCACGGAGATGTCTAACTCGGGGTATATTTCTTGCCCACTCCACGGAGATCTCTAACTCGGGGATATTTCTAGACATCTTCACGGAGATGTCTAATTCGGGGTATATTTCTAGCCCAACTTCACGGAGATGTCCAACTCGGGGCATATTTCTTGCCCATCATCACGGAGATGTCTAACTCTGGGCTTAATATCTTTCTAGCCCAAATCACGGAGATGTCTAACTCGGGGTATATTTCTTGCCCATCTCCACGGAGATCTCTAACTCGGGGTATATTTCTAGACCATCTTCACGGAGATGTCTAATTCGGGGTATATTTCTAGCCCAACTTCACGGAGATGTCCAACTCGGGGCATATTTCTTGCCCATCTCCACGGAGATGTCTAACTCGGTGTATATTTCTAGTCCATCTCCACGGAGATGTCCAACTCGGGGCATATTTCTAGCCCATCTCCACGGAGATCTCTAACTCGGTGTATATTTCTAGTCTATCTACACGTTAGATGTCTTACTCGAGGCTTTGGAGCTTCAAGTCTCGTTACCCAAAACCTTTTTCTGTCGTACTCTAGAAAATAATATATAATATATTTAAAAAGAAAAAGAAAATACGTTTTTAGAATTTTAACCAGAAAACTCGTCCTTCAAATCTCGATCGATAATATATAATGGCCCTCATCTTGTGAAACACTATCAAACCTGGGACTTAAGTAAAATAGGACTCATATCGTGAAAAACTCTTTAAAGTCTCAAGTTAGACAGTTATTGACAATAATATTAGGAAAGGTTATTTTAATCGACAGATACTATTTGAAGGACGAGAAGAGTTTTCTAGCCAGAACCTTTAAAAATGAAGAGGGTATTTTTTTTTGGGGGGGGGGGGGGGGGGGGGGGGGGGGGGGGGGGGGGGGGGGGGGGGCGGGGGGGAGTTGCGGTTTGTAATCCAGCCAGCCACAGCAGGTAACACCATAGATAACACAGGACTCCTAGTAGTCTGTGGGTAACACAGCTGACCGACTGAGTGACTGTTGACTCCGCTGACGACTTAAATGGTATTCATGACGTAATACGTCTGATTACCAACCCCCCCCCCCCCCCCCCCCCCCCCCCCCCGCCATCACCTTTCACCTTCCCTGTGGCCAGTAGACCTCTCTGATGTTTTTTTTTTTTTTTTTTTTTTTCTTTCATACATTAAAACTGGGTCACAAAAAATCGCATAGCACAGCAAAGCAGATGATGATCGGCGCCGCCCGCCCAGGAATAGCATCCCAAGGTTGGCTGTGACCTCAGGGTAATTATAATTTAGTCTGGTATTCAGTATTTATTTACAGCCTAAATGGGGAAAGATTCTATTTATACGAATGGTAATATTATTAATGTTGCAATGGTCACCATGTTTAAATCCATTCAACTGCTCTGGTCTGACGTAATACAGCCCCCCCCCCCCCCCCCCCCCGTTTTTTTTAAAGATTATGATCAATATTACACCCCCCCCCCCCTTCCCCGTTTTTAAAAAAGATTATGATTAATATTACATCCCCCCCCTCCCCGTTTTTTTTAATGATTATGATTAATATTACATCCCCCCCCCCCCCCCCCCGTTTTTAAAAAAAATATTATAATTGATATTACATGATATTAACAGACGCCATGTCTCGTTCTACAATATTAAGTGTTGCTGTTGAATAGGGACCCCCTTATAAAGCGCTTTTAGCACGTTTAGTTGGATACCGTCATCAGATGGGGTTTACTTGGCCTGAAGGGGGTACTTTGCCTCTGCCCATTTGGAGCATTTTGAGTATTATCATGTTTGTTGGGAGTCATTCCCCTTGTGAGAGGACTTGCTTTTTAATCAAAAGAAATAACTGTCAAAATACTAAATATTATAATCTAATTTGTCCAAATCCATAGAGACAAAGTCATCCCATTTGACGGTATTGCGCTATATAAAAGCTCAAATTGTTTTTTTTTTTTCTTTATTGAGCTTTTATATAGGGCAATATCCACTAAACGTGCTCAAAGCGCTTTTACAATGGGTCCCTGACCAACAGCTATACATTTAACATGTAGGACGGGACATGACGCCTGTTTGGCGAGATTACAATTTTTCGGACAAAGACAACGCTGTTAACGACCAGGTACTCATTTTACACCTGAGTACGGTGAGAGAATGTGAGTAAAGAGCCTTTTCGAAGGACTCAACTATGCGCCGAGCGCGAGGCTCGAACCCAGGACCTTCCGATCCGAAAGCGAGTGTCATACCACTAGATCACATAGCCGCACTTTATGTGTTTTGTTTTTAAAATGTGGATAAGAAGCAATCAAGCCAAACCGGTGATCGATGACATAATTTATTAGTCTACCCGTCGGAATCAGTCGTGCCCATCCAGGCTGTGTAATCCAGTCTAAGCCACAAATTAAAATGGAGGGGTGTGGGAGGGGGGGAGGGGGGGGGGGGGAGACGGAGGTCGAAGGACAAAGATTTCCTAACATTGTTTTGTAATCATGTTTTTTTTTTTTTTTGTTTTTTGTTTTTTTGGGGAGATGTTGGATTGGTTTGGTGGGTCCTATTATTCCTATGCAAAACGGATACCAATCATGTGATTAGGGATTAGGGATTTTACCCCTGGGTTTTACGTCTGTCACCACCGTCCGTCATCAATCATCATGATTATCATCGTCATCGTCGTCGTCGTCGTCATCATCATCATCACCACCTCCACCACCACCATCATCAGCATCATCACCATCATCATCATCATCATCATCATCATCATCATCATCATCATCATCATCATCATCACCCCCACCACCACCACCACCACCACCACACTCACCACCACCATCATCATCATCCATCACATCATCATCATCATCATCATCATCATCATCATCATCACCACCACCACCACCACCACCACCATCATCATCATCATCATCATCATCATCATCATCCCATCATCATCATCATCATCATCATGAAAAACCTCAAGGCCAGCTCAGCAGAATCGCTCCAACTCCAACAGCGCGATGCGGTCAGCTGCGGTCGTCATCATCATCATCATCACCACCACCATCATCATCATCATCATCATCATCATCATCATCATCACCACCACCATCACCATCACCACCACCACCACCACCACCATCACCACCACCACCACCACCACCACCATCATCATCATCATCATCATCATCAGCATCATCAGCACCACCACCACCACCACCACCACCACCATCACCATCACCACCACCACCATCATCATCATCATCATCATCATCATCATCATCATCAACACCCTTATATAATACCGTTTTTTGGCGATGGTTCACATATAATGGAAACTCAATTTTTTTTTTCCAAGTTTAAAATACAAAATTTCAGCCTCCTTAATGTGCAGCTCTTTGGTCTCATGGTATGGCACTCGCGTTCGCCTTCGGAGCGGAACGTCCAGGGTTCGGGCCACGCTTTGAGCTACGCAAAGCTTAATGCTTGTTAAAAGGCTCTTTACTCACATTTTCTTACCCTAACTCGCTCACTCAATCCACTCTGGGCCTGCTGCCACTTAAAGCGATGCAAGGGATCTCCACCTGGTCCTGTCTATATATATTCTTTGGGCAAAGCTCAGTGCTTGGAAAAGGCTCTTTACTCACATTTCTTATCCTGCAAGGTGTTAAATGAGTACCTGGCGTTTCTGTGTCGAAAAGGGATAATATTGTATCGTATTCCAAGTGTCGTATATCGTCCTGCATGCTAAGTGTTGCTGTTGGTTTGGGACCATTCGTAAAGCTCTCTGTGCACGATTGGTGGATATTGCATTATAGATAGTATGCGCTTGGCTAAGAAGCTCACAACATTGTCATTCTGAAGTACAGCGGACCAACTCAAAAAACTATTTATAACCTTAAACTTTTATAGCCTGGTTGATACAGTTTACTGAGAATTACTCATAAACGCGGATGGCAAAAAACAATAACAATGACCCGAGTGGCATAGTTTTAAGGAGATGAAAATATAAGTCGCTATAGTTAATTGTATGAATCAACATTTACCCGCAAAAGGGTTGTAATAACACTTCAAAATCCTTTAAATTATGCACTCTATCTAGCATCAACTTTCATGTTCAATAAGTTTTAATGACGTAGAGATGCTCATGAACTGAAAAAGGATTCAATAGTCTGATGTCACGTCCGCCCAGCAACGAGCAGCTTGGTTCTAAACTAAGAAAATTGGTACTTTTTATTCTTCAGGCTGGCTAGAACTTTTTCACGTCATGTGATCAGAATTTATAAACGTCAACACATGATCAGATTTATTATGTTTTTTTTCTCCTCTGGATACACTTTTATGCTCGTCGGAGAAGTATTTCATAAGAGCGTCCGCCATTGTTCCGATAGGTTAGAACCAGTTACTAAGTTACTATGCGTCATTAAGAGGGAAGTAACATCACATCACGACTGTTGAAGCCTATTGGGGCCAAAATTTGGTAATTCTACGAATTGTCCGTAGTATGTAGGCAGGCCTGAGAATATCCAACATAGCGTTATGCAATATGACAAAATATCTATCATTAATATGTCAATGTTATGTGATAAATGCTCACAAACTAGATAGGGGCCACAGATGGAGAGATGTGACAAGGGCTGACTTGTTGATTCGACTGCTTGACATGTTTCTAAAGGTGGCTACCGACACAGACTAGATTCTCTATGGCTACCGACGGTCACAGATGCTGACGATTGCGGTAGGATGCCCTCGACCTTTTCTTGAGACATTCTCCTCATAGGTTTTGTCTGCTCGTGTTTCGTCCCTCGTATGAATGCATTGCGTTATGTAACGTTACAATGTAACATCTCACATCAAAGTGTCAGTGTATTATGATAAATGTTCTTAACCCTCTCCTTCCCAGCCATTTTCAGGATTTTCCCCAAAACTTCACACCTAACTAGCACAAAAATATATATTTTATCTCTCTGACACAATAGCAGTAACATTCTTGCGATACATAGTTTCTTTAGCAAAACATGCTCTACAACACACTGTTCTTTTTAAAAAAATGTTTTTGATGTGCAAGAGAAATTTGAATAAGAAAAAGGCTGGTTGTCTCGTAACGAATGTGATGATTTTCCTATAGTTGGTAAGGAGAGGGTTAAAGTGGGGAACCTCTCAGTCCACTGAGCAGCCATCTTGTACTTAAATAAACCCAGCCATGATCCATGTGTGGCACTGTGGTCTTGTGGTATGACACTCGCTTTCGGATCGGAAGGTCCTAGGTTCGAGCCTCGCTCGGCGCATAGTTGAGTCCTTGGAGAAGGCTCTTTACTCGCATTCTCGCACCGTACTCAGGTGTAAAATGAGAACCTGGTCGTTTCACGTTGTCCACGGCAAAAAAACGCCCAAAAAAACGCACCCCCCCCCCCCCAAAAAAAAAAAAAAACCGAAAAAAAAAAAGATCATGAACAGATCCTTCGAATGTCTTTTGTTACGTATGAATGCATACTCATATGCAATGTTACCATGTAACATCTCACATCAAAGTGTCAGTGTCTTAAAGGGGGGTGGGGGCTGGGGGGGGGGGGGGGGGAAGACCTCTTGATCCACTAAGCAGGCATCTTGTACTTAAATAAACCTATCCATAATCTTTAGTTTCACAATAACTGTCTTCAGACTGTCCTCGTATCTGTCTTCACCATGAGACTGTAACCTAAAAGTGTCCCCTGCAAAAAGAAAAAAGACCATGAACCAAATCCTTCGAGTATCTTTTGTTACGTATGAATGCATACTTATTGCGTTATGCAATGTTACCATGTAACATCTCACATCAAAGTGCCAATGTATTATGATAAATGTTCTTTAAAAAAAAAAAAGAAAGGGAGGGGGGGGGGGGGGTGTGTGTGCTCTCTCAAACCACAGGCATCTTGTACTTAAATAAACCCAGGCATGATCCCGATCTATAGTTTCATGACTGTCTTCAGACTGTCCTTGTATCTTGAGACTGTAACCCTAAAAGTGCCCCCTGCAAAAAAAGACAACAGACCATGAACCAAATACTTCGAATATCTCTTGTTACGTATGAGTGCATAGCGTTATGCAATGTTACCATGTAACATCTCACATCAAAGTGTCAATGTATTATGATAAATGTTCTTTTTTTTTTTAAAAAAAAAAAGGGGGGGGGGTGGGGGGGGGGGGGGGGCTCTCTCTCAATCCACAGGCATCTTGTACTTAAATAAACCCATCCATGATCTTAATCTTTAGTTTCACGATTGTCTTCAGACTGTCCTCATATCTGTCTTCACCGCGAGGCTGTAACCGTAAAAGTGTCCCCGGCAAAAAAGACAACAGACCATGAACCAAATCCTTCGAATATCTCTTGTTACGTATGAGTGCATTGCGTTATGTAATGGTACCATGTAACACCTCACATCAAAGTGTCAATGTATTATGATAAATGTTCTTAAACGGGGGGAACATCTCTATCCACTGAGCAGGGATCTTGTACTTAAATAAACCCAGGCATGATCCTGATCGTTAGTTTCACGACGACTGTCTTCAGACTGTCCTTGTATCTTGAGACTGTAACCCTAAAAGTGTCCCCTGCAAAAAAGAAGACAACAGACCATGAACCAAAATCCTTCGAATATCTTTTGTTACGTAACATGGACAGGTGTCTAGACATTCTGATCGCTGTTTTCCAGCGGGGGGACTAATGGGACTCCAGATCAAATATAAATCACCGACAATATCCCTGGGTCAGACACGGACAAGTTATTACGGCTCATCACGTCCTTTTTATTTTGGTTTACCTCATGGACTCGGGTAATGATGGGGTCGGTAATGAAGGATCTTATCTGCACTGGCGCAATTTGACAGAATACGTTCTTCTTCTTCTTCTTCTTCTTCTTCTTCTTCTTCTTTGAAAATTTTGAGTGTGCTGCAGTGGACGAATATGAGAAAAACTGAGTGGTTTAGCACAGCAATTATCGGATTCAAGCAAGGCTGCAATAATAATGTGTCTTGGTATTTTGTTTCTAATTGCAACTTCTAATCCGTCGGAGGCGATGTAAGCCAAATCCAACGAACAGACAGAGCTACCCCAATCGTAAATGAAAGAACGAAGAATTTAGTTTGGAAATAATATTTACTCTTTCAGCGCCAATAGCCGCACTGTGCGACCAGAGCAGAATCTGTTCTACTGGGCAATGGCCGCACAGTGCGGCCGGTCTTGAAAGGCAAAAACAATAATGTAATCCAATCCAACTTTCTACAAAAGTGCTATAAATTGAACCAATGGTATCATTTCTTTCATCAAAACATTCAATTGGCCATTGGTGGGTATTTTAATTTAGATTCGATTGTTGCTTTGTCTTAGCTTGTCATTCTCATGCTGCCTCGAGCAGGTGTCAGCCATTTTGTCACGGAAATGCGAATGATATATAGCCTTAGCGCTGAAAGAGTTAAGGAAGAAAACCTCGATTGCCTTTTTAACTTATGAGGCGAGTGCCCTATCAACTGAGCTATCTGGACTCCTAGAAGGTTACATACATACATACATCCATACATACATATACGTATACATTTTTCGTTTAGACTAATTATGTAACATGTCAGAGCTCCTTGTGACGTGTGAACAGCTGACGGGTTCTGCTGTAAATCCAGCATAAGTCATACTGGACACTCAGTGGACTCCTTCCTGTCTCTCTGTCTTCAAGGACACGAAGTACATTTAAGTACACTGTTCTTCTGTACTGTACGTCTGGATATTCTGGCAAATTGCATGACTTATAAATAATGCGATGTATGGATGCTATGTTGGGACAAACGGTGTTTTTTTCTCTCTCTATTTGTTGTAATGGAATGGCAGAAAAATCTTACTTTTAAGCCCATAGTTAGTTGCTCTACTTTCTACCCAACTCCCCCTAACACCCCAACCATCCTTTAAAATTTACCAAAAACAAAAAAAAAATAACCCCCCCCCCCCCAAAAAAAAAAACAAAAAAACACGAGTATTCTTCATCTCAGGCACATGTGACGTAACCTGTCTCCATGCTTCATCCCCCCCCCCCCCCGGGCAATCCAGTCGAGTCTGGTCGGTTTCATGATGATGATGATGATGATGATGATGATGATATTATTGGGCACTGGCAAAGCAAAGAAGTAAAGAACATCCACAGTCCCCCCTAAGCCATAAATTACCCCGCTCAAGGTCTCGGGACGTGAAGCTTGACCAGTTGGCTTGATGGCCGGAAAGATATGACATGTTTATATTATTATTATACTAATATCCTGTGTATGGCAATGAGTGAATTAAGTATTGTACGAGTGGAGCTGATCGTCTCAAGAACGTATCGTGTTTTTTTTTTTTTGTTTTTTTTTTAAATTACATATTAGTATACATTTCCTGTCCTCGCCTACCCTTTATTTTTATTTTGTGATCGGGGTCTTGACGTAGATATTCAACTATTAATTTTGTACTGTTGGGTTTGATTGAGCATGCTTCACATGGTGTTTTGGTGTTTTCTCCAAGATAGAATGGATATCAATCAATGTGACTCTTTCTCTTCAAAGAATACATCGGGGCTTGATTTCATTGATGGGGGTTCGTTGACAGTTTCGATATAAATATATTGTAACAAAAATGTGTTCTAATTTTTTTCAAAATTTAAAATATCCTCGACGACTTTGACATCATCATCATCATCATCATCATCATCATCATCATCATCATCATCATCATCATCATCATCATCATCATCATTATCATCATCATCATCAACATCATCATAATTAAGCAGCATTTCTATTCACCAATATTACCAGCACCACCACAACCACTTTCACAATCACCAACACCACCATCAAAATCTCCACCACCACCACCACCTTTATCTCCACCACCACCACCACCTCTATCATCACCACCAACACCGACAACTTCTACCATCACCACCTACATTGGTAACCAACATCAACATCAGCAATAAAACCTGCCCAACTACCAAATCTCCACAAGCCTCCCCCCCCCCCACCCCCACCCACAAACACACACACACACAATCACCCACCCCACCCCCCACCCCGATGTCAAGGCCATCTTCCCATTCCTTATTTTTATTTACGTTCTATAAACGTCTCCGACTTCCTCGAGTGTCCCAACAATCAGCAAAGGCAGTCAGTCAGTCAGTCAGTCAGTCAGTCACACAAGCCATCAGAGGCCGGACCCAACTTAGCCTTTAACTGCCTTCATGACATAACGCGTCTGAAGCCTGGAGGCGGTGATGAACGCATCTGTAACGATGACGGTGGTCAACTCCCCATAACTACATAATAACATCGGATTGTTCCGAGCGAGCGTCCCCGAAAAACCAGGTCACCAATTTCGTCGTGTACAGCCGGACACCTCTTCCATGACGTAATACGCCTGAAGTCAGAAGGACGAATGGTCTGTGATGACGGTGACGTTGACGGCGACGGTGGCTGTGGCCAGGTCGCCGGATTCTGACAGAACATTCTTCTTCTAGGTTCCATGCCTGGTCCAGGCTTCGGATACTGCATGAATTATCTCTCTCCATTCCTCCCTGTCTCTTGCTTTTTCAAACAGCTCTTGGATTGTTAGGTTGGTGAAGCCCTTCAGTTGGTCTATGAGTGTTTTTCTTTGTCTCCCCCGGCGCGTTTACCAGGTATTTTTCCACAACTTGCCAGGTATTCATTCTTATCTTTCCTTACTATGTGTCCGAAAAAGGATAGTTGTCGATCCACTATTAAGGGCATTAGTTTCCTTTGTTGGTATGTTTGTTTTAGCACTTCTTCGTTCGTTTTGTGTGCGGTATACGATATTCTCTGCATCCTTCTCAAGCACCACATTTCAAAAGCTTCAATGTTCTTTTGTGTTTCTGCATTTGTAGTCCAGCTTTCGCATCCGTAGAACAAGATTGGCCACACGTAGCACTTCAAGACTCGGAATCTAATCCCGAACGACATCTGTTTGTTTTTCAAAATGTTTCCCAGGTCCATGAAGGCCTGTTTGGCTTGAGTTATTCTTGCTCGTATGTCTCGGTTACATCTTCCATCTGTTGTCACTATTGAACCTAGGTATTTAAAACTTTCTACGTTGGTAAGCTGCTCGCCGTGAATCGTTATATTGCAGGTGTTGTTGTTTTCGGGGTTTTTCTGTATTACCATGCCTTCTGTTTTGGTGATATTCACTTCCATTCCCTTGGCTTCACTATCTACTACCACTTTGTCAACAATCTTTTGAAGTTGGATTTCTGATGTTGCAATGAGTACCGTATCGTCTGCGTATCTTATATTATTTATGTTGTGACCTCCTACTTTTATTCCCTCCATATTATTTATGCCCCTCATGATTGTTTCTTGGTATAGATTAAACAGATCTGGTGAGGCAACACACCCTTGACGGACTCCTTTCTTAATAGGAATGGAATTTCCTGTAGAGTTTCCGATTTTGATAGATGCCTGCTGGGTGTAGTATAATGTTTGCATGAGTCTGAGGTCTTTCTCATCAGCGCCAATGGAGTGCAGTTGTTTTAGTATTTCTTCGTGGCGTACTCTATCAAAAGCTTTTTTGTAGTCGACAAAACAGAGGTATAGTGGGGTCTGAACCTGTATAGCTCTTTCACTTAAAACACGGAGGAGGTATATTGCGTTCCTTGTCCCTCTGTCAGGTTGGAATCCATATTGTTCTTCTGCGATTTCGGGGTTAATCTTATTCCTTAGCCTGTTGATAATTATACGCAACAGTATTTTGTTGATGTGACTTATTAAACTTATAGTTCTAAAATTTTCGCATCTGACTGCACCTGCTTTCTTTGGTATTGCTATGAAAATAGAGTTACAGAGATCTTCTGGAATTTTCCCAGTATTGTATATATTGTTGAATAATATGTGAAGTTCATCAATTGCTAGATCTCCTAGGCTTTTTAATACCTCTACAGATATTTCATCAGGGCCTGTTGCTTTACCATCCTTCATTCGTTCCATGGCATGTTCAATTTCACTTTTGGTGATGTTTGGTCCGCTTAATGGTTCTTTGAATTTCAGTGGTGGTTCATTTCTATTTGGATCATTGTACAGTTCGCCTATGTATTCTACCCATCGGCTTTCTATATGTTGTTCTTCAAATAGCAGTTCCCCTTGTTTGTTTTGGATACAACTTCCTGCTGCTTTGCTTTTCCTTTTCCCTGATAGTTCTTTTATTCTTTGGTGAGCTTGTTGGGGGTTGGGTTTGTATTCTCTTTCGATTTCGCAGCATTTCCAGTCTAGATAGTTCTCGTGTGCCTCGATGCATTTGGATTTAATGTGGTTGTTCAATGTTTGGTATTCTGCAGACCCTCTGTTGCATTTTCGTCTTTCTTCAAATAGGTTTAGAATTTCATTTGTCATCCATTCCTTTTTGCTGTTTGTTTGAGCTATTGGTAAATGCTTTTCTGTAGTTGCTTTGACACACTTTTGGAATATATCAAATTGTTTTTCACATTTTTCGTTATCAGGTTCACTTTGGCTTTGTATCATGAGTGCATTTTCAAATTCTTCTCTCATTTTTGTTTGTATGCCATTGTCTTTGCATAACCTGTAATCCCTCTTTATTCTACCAGCTGTTCTCTGAATAGCTTTAAACTTTATCCTTACTGTACAAACAACTGGGACATGGTCACTGTCTACATCGGCGCCTGGGTAGGTTTTGCAATTTAATATGCCATTTCTGAATCTTGATGACACTGCTATAAAGTCTATCTGGTTCCTTGCTCTGTCCCTGGTGATTGCCATGTCCAGGTTCTTCTTGGGTGTTGTTGAAACCAGGTGTTTGAAATCATTAATTTATTTGTTCTACACCAATCTGCCCAGATGTTTCCTCGTTCATTTCTGTCTCCGAGTCCATGTGGTCCGATTATGTCACCATCTCTGCCTCTGCCAATCTTAGCATTTAGGTCCCCCATTACCATAAGGACTTTTTGTGATTTACACATTCGTTTTGCTTTGTCTAGTGAATGGTAAAACTCTGTCATATCTGCATCTGTCGCCTCTTCTGTTGGTGCATAAACTTGAATAATATTGGTGTCAACTACAGGTCCTCTTAGCTTAACCAGCAAAACTCTGTCTGAGATTGCTACGTGCCCTTTGTAAAATTTGGTTGATTTTTGGTCTAATATCATCCCTACTCCTTTTTGGAAAGAGGTTCCACCACTCCATATGATCTTATATGTCATGTTGTTTTCTTGTTTTGACATGGTTCCCTGCTCTTTCCATCTCATCTCTGCCAGGCCAAGAATATTTATTTGGAGCCGTTTCATTTCTTTTAGAATGTTGTTTAGTTTTCCTTTTTGGGCACAGGTCCTGACATTCCATGTCCCAATTTTGGTTTTGTCACATTTGTTAAATTTATTTCGCCTAGTAACTGGTTGACGGTTCGGTGTGACCTGACGAACATCACGCTCCCAACCGAGCGAGGCAGCAGTCTTCCGTGAAAACATGCTCCCCTTTACGCTGTCACCGTTTAACTTTTTGGACTTATTCATGCAGTTAACTCGGCAAAGTTACAAGAATGGTTTGCCATTGCCTATTCTTGTCGCCCTCTGCAGTTGGCCAGCTTGACCTGTTACCGTTCGACACCACGAGGAGGTTGCAGTAGGGCTTGATGATGATCTATCTTTGCAGACTTGGCATCATCCATTTGTCGAACGACAGAACATAAGATTTTTTAAAATATATTTGCGTTTGCGGGCTATAATGTGGTCTAGAGGTATGACTAACGACTTCGGATCGGAATGTCCAGAGTTCGAGATACGCTCTTTGCGGGGGCATAGTTGAGTCCTTAGAAAAAGCCTCTTTACTCACATTCTCTCCTCACCATATTCAGGTGTAAAATGAGTACCTGGACGTGAACAGGGTTGTATCTGTCGAAAAAAATGTAATAACAGACGTCATGTCTCGTCTTACATGTTAAGCGTTGGTGTTGACCGCCGGGGACCCATTGTAAAGCGCTTTGAGCACGTTTAGTGGATATATATATATATATATATATATATATATATATATATATATATATATATATATATATATATATATATATATATATATATATATATAAAAGTTCAAGTTTAAGATTTGACAATACGGGAGACGTCTAAATCTATCGTTATTTTTAGTCAACATTATTCTAGTCAATATAAACATTTTTTCAAAAGCGTTTTGTTCATGCCCGACTGATCTGCTGTGGTGGTAACGGTGGTGGAGGCGATGGCCAGGGATGATAGAGGTCTTTACGGGCAATCAAAGATTTATTCCTGACGTCCAAAAGTTCAAATAAATCACTTGAGTTCAAGTTGACAGCGAATTTTGCGAGACCTCGAGTTTTTGTTCATGATGTAACATGTCTGAAGTGAGAAAGGACAGGAGAGTAATACTGTGTTGCTGTTGTTGTTGTTGTTGTTGTTTTTTATTTATTTATTTTTTTTTTATTTATTTTTTTTTTTTAGATAGACCTTTCTATAAATATTATGGACGTAGAGTCTAACATGTTTAATTAAATATTGACAGGTTAAGGTGATTCCGAATTGGTCTAAAAAAAAACAAAAACAAAACAAACTTGAGCTTTTCTATAGCGCAATATCCACTAAACATGTTCGAAGGGGTCCCTGACCAACAGCAACAGTTAACATGTAGGACGTGACATGACGCCAATTAGGCGATATTACAGGAATACAATAATATAATAGTACCGTTTTGAAGCGATATGTGGCAATGATCTGATGTCAATGACGTAACATGCCTGGAGGATAGAACGTCTGGATGACAAACGTTTGATGGACACACACACACACACACACACACACACACACAGAGAGAGAGAGAGAGAGAGGGAGAGAGAGAGGGGGAGAGAGAGATAGATAGAGAGAGATAGATAGAGAGAGAGAAGGAGGGAGAGAGAGAAGGAGATAGCAGGGATGTAAATCTTTCAGAATTATTAGGATTTCCTATTTTTCACACATTTTCTAGCTTCCCCAAACTATTTAAATATTTCTCAATACCTCACTACCAACAACTCTTGTGATAAGAGATACTGCTGTACATATATAGAGAATTTGTAGTGTGTATCCATTTCCAATGCACTGAAACACTTATTAACACTACTGTTGTGTCAGTTATGATTATGCGTGTATTTAACCATTCAACTTATTTCCACGACAGCTTCCGAATTTTAATTCGGAAGTACTAAGGATTGATAGCGTTCGAATTTCCGAATTTTCCTAATTTTAATTCGGAACTAGATTCACGTCTGTTGTGTAAACAAGGAGGGTTATTTTTAGTTTACCGGAAGCAAAACATGGGATCAGAATCGAAAGTAGAAGATGGTGGGTGCACATCGAGTATTGATGACTGAGCTCTGAAGTTGTTGTTACACTTTCTTCCTAAGGCTCAGTTGGAATTTATTTCTGTTTCTGTAAGTAATCACTATGTGGTGCAATCCATTTCAGTCATAATAAGTCTGAAGATACATTTCCCTTAGCCTTGGTCTTTGTGAGAAATGTCTATGGGGTCTCATTTCTGGCTGAGACTACGATGAACTTTTGACTGTGGTGGGAAAAAAAATCAAATTTGTTTGTTCTCATTGAAGGCTACACCAATAAAGTAAAAGGCTTTTAAACACGATTCTAAACCTAATAATGTAGTATTGGAATTTTAATGTACTCTAACTGCCTTTGTTATTAGCAGAAGGGTTTGGGACCTGAGAAAATGATAAATATCGGAAAGTGACCATCTTTCCAATTTCAAAATTGGCCTTAGTAATAATATGGCTGTTGAAATTTGAGTGAGAGTTTTTATTATTGTCAGATTCATTTAGTCATTGGAGGTAATATTTTGACCTGAATTTAATTTTAATGTAAAAAATTAGATGTTGGATTATGTGCAGTGAAAATAAGTTAAGAATTGCAAAATTCAGATTTTTTTCATTATCCCAAACTAATTTAACCCTGTTTAATCCATAAAGATAAGGATAAGATTTACTAAATGGGCACTGATTTTAGCATGAACAACACCAAATAATGGTATTTCCTCCTGACAAAAAGGAGACATAAAACATTAAAATCCATCCAAAAACAAAATAATCTGGATTTTATTCGGAGAGTTATCACTCAAAAGTCCTAAAAATCTTGTCATAATCACAAGGCCATTTATCACCTCATTCCTGGAGTGTCACTGGAGTTTTCCGAAGTAGGTACCTACTGAGACGGTCGATGTAGACTATTGAAATGAGTTCGCAGAATTTCAGAATTTTTTTCAAGTTTGCATTTACATCCCTGTATAGATAGATAGAGAGAGAGAGAAAGAGAGAGAGAGATTGAGAGAGAGAGATTGAGAGAGAGAGAGAGAGAGAGAGAGAGAGAGAGAGAGAGAGAGAGAGAGAGAGACGCCATTACCAAATATTAACACCATACTTTGCAACAGAGAGTTTTTCATTTCCAAACTTTCCAAAGTCCAGAAATACCAAAATCTGGTCTCAAGGTCAAAGGTTTGTGTTTACAGGATGAGGGGAGGGGATTGGGGGGGGGGGGGGGGGGGTTGGGATCCAGACGAATGTATAGATAGTATGCGCTTGGCTAAGAAGCTCACAATATTGCCATCCGGACGTAACGGACCAACACACAAAACTATGTGTAACTTTGAACGTTTATCGTCTGGTTAATACAGTTTTGTGAGAATTACTCATAAACACGGATGGCAAAAAAAAACAACATAAAAGCAATAACAAAGACATGAGTGACCTTACCTTATCTATAGATAGAATGCACTTGGCCAAGGATTTCACAACATTGCCATCCGGAAGTATAGCGGACCAACACACAAACTCTGTGTAACCATAAACTTTTATAGTCTGGTTAATACAGTTTAGTGAGAACAACTCACAAACGCGGATGGCAAAAACAATAACAAAGGCCTGAGTGACGTCATCTGCATACTATCTATAGCATTTATTCCTGATAGTTCATTTGGAAGAGCACTCGCTTCAATCGCAGACGTACCCTGATCGATCCCGGGGATAGTCGAGATTGTCATCAGAGATCTGATCTGCCCAAAAAGTAAATAAAACATAGTACGCAAAGCTCGTATGTAGACTTCAGAGGTTTGATCCGCCGACCATCGGCAGTCTATAGTTTGGCTAAGAAGCTCATAACATTGCCATCCGGAAGTACAACGGACAAACACACAAAACTGTGTGTATCCATGAACGTTATAGTCGGGTTAATATAGTTCAGTGAGCATTACTCATAACCGCGGATGGCAAAAAACAATAACAAAGACCTAAGTGACGTCATCTTCGAACTATCTATAACTGTGCTCAGACTATAAACCTTAAAGGTTACACACAGTTTTGTGTGTTGGTATGTTCAATCTGGTCGACGGATGTTGTGAGTATTTTACCTAAACGCATAGCATTAATAAGTGCAGGTGAGAGGGTTGGACAAAACGACGGGGCAGCAGGTGGAGGGAGTGAATGAAGGTGAAGGTCGTTGGATGGACGCTATGGCGTAATCACGACACACAGGCTAGGACTTCATATGCTCTACAGATGTCACTGCACACGGGACATTCCAAAATACATGAAGATGGGGGGAATGGGGGTGGGGGAGGGGGAGAAGGTATTTTTGCTATCTATGTTCTCTTCCCCCCCCCCCCTGTCTTTCTGTTTTCTTGCTCTCTCTCTCTCTCTCTCTCTCTCTCTCTCTCTCTCTCTCTCTCTCTCTCTCTCCCTCTCTCTCTCTCTCTCTCTCTCTCGCTCTCGCTCTCTCTCATATCTATCTATCTATCTCTATCTCTCTCTCACACAAACTCTCTCTCTCTCTCTCTCTCTCTCTCTCTCTCTCTCTCTCTCTCTGTCTCTCTCTCCGTGTGCGGGTTATTTTTTTTTTTTTTTGTTGCGGTCGTGTGTCTCTCTCTGTATGTGTTTGTGTATTTAATATGTGTGATGTAGCGTCTACACATATTATGCTTTACAAATCCAGCCCGTCGAGGGCGGAACGGTGTCCAGTCTGTCGCATCACGTGATGTTAATCAATGTGATGAAGACAAGAATAATAAGTAGGCCAAGGTCCTTGAATGAACCGCCATCTCTCCAGTCCAGGTTACTTCAGCCCATAGATATAGATAGAATGCGCTTGGCCAAGGAGTTCACAGCATTGCCATCCGGAAGTATAACGGACCAACACACAAACTTTGTGTAACCATGAACTTTTATAGTCTGGTTAATACAGTTTAGTGAG
>NC_088370.1:20718464-20725964 GCF_034508935.2 Berghia stephanieae | reverse complement strand
GACTTCACGATTCGACGCCACTCATCACGGTCTTGGGCCTTCCTCATTAGATTGTTCCACGTCAATCCTGTCCAATCTTTAATGTTATCCTGCCACACTTTCCTCTGTCTTCCTCTTTTTCAGCAGCCTTCTATTGTGCCCTGCAATATTGTCTTGCATAAGCTTTCGTGTCTTACGAGGTGACCAAACCAAGACAATTTCCTTCTCTTTACCATTACAAGTAGTGGTTCTTGCCTCCCTGCCAGTTCTTTTTCTTCGTCCAGAACACTTACATTGGTCCTATGTTCCAAGTATGATATTTTTAGTGGTTTTTGGTAGCCTTTGAGTTGGAATGCGCGACTTCTCCTTTCCGTGTCAGCATTCATTGTCCAGGCCTCGCAACCATAGAGGAGTACATGTAGTACCAGAGAACTAAATAGTTTAAGCTTTGTCTTGAAGTTTATGTTGCTTTTCCAGATTCTATTTAGTCTTGCCATTGCTGCAGTAGCCATGCCCAGTCCAGCTTTTATTTCCGACGTGCTTGTTCCGTCATCAGTGAGCAGCACTCCAAGGTATTTGAAGGATGTTACCTCTTGAAGAGTTTCACCATTCACGACAATTTGTGTTCTAGTATTGTCTTGGCTGTCACTAGGATTTGGGATTTGGAAATGTTGATCTCCATGCCATATCTTGATGCCGCTTGGTGTAAATGGTTAGTAAGTTCTTGCAGCTCTTGTTCACTGTGGGCAATAAGGTCTATATCATCTGCAAACCGCAGGTTGCATAATTGTCTGCCACATATAGAGACTGCACACACACAAAGAAAACAAACAAACAATTTTTTTTAAAAAAGCAAACAAACTTCGACTAACCTGTGATCTAACTAAGCCTGTCCTAGCCCTGCCTCCAATTAAGATAAGATAAGATAAGTGTGGCGGGTTGAGTGTTATTTTTGTGGGATCGAGTCCAACCGATAGCTCAATGGTCTGGATTCGAACTGGTATGCGCGCTATGGCTCTCGTTACCAGCTGCACCACTCAACCTATATCACAAACGGCTCAGGTTTAATCTAGGGGTGATTAAGAATTGCCTTAGGGTCCCTTATAACTTAATTGTATTAATAACAAGTGAGTCAAGACAATAGTAACGCCCAATGCAATAATAACAATTCTATACATAAAGTTTAATTAGATTGTTACAGGAAAAGATAGAAAGAATAAGTATTTATTTAATATCAGGAAGAATAGCTCTAATTGAGTGGATCTAATCTATTATATATTTATTTGTTACTTTGATATAATCATATGTGTCTGTGGAAAATACATTTGAAAATGGTATAAGCCCGTTTGGCTTATCTTTATCCCGTCGGCTTGCTTGACTGAGGCAAATGTATCAGCTAGTTCCAGGGTTGGCGCCTGCTTTGCAGAGTTTTCTGGACATCACAACAGTGTGTTGTAGTTAGGCTGACATCAGGGGTTTACCGCTGTTCAAGGACTGGGATGCAGGGATTCGGCACGACTGGGTGCTCCAAGGACAAGGAAAAGGACCAGGAAAATGGCCTGGACCTTCAATTTGAGAGTTAAAACAACAAGGTCTTAGAGCCAATCGAGTTTGTCTTTCGCCACCGAATCGTCCTTGAGCGACACATCATAATAGCCTTTATTTGCCGACAAAGGCAAGGAGAAGCAGTAACTCCATGATAATGGTAGTTACTATATATATATTAAACATCAACTGACAGTCGAGCTATCTTACATGATGAGAATTTAACAGGGTTGTGTCCCTGGTATTTCTTTATTTATTTTTATTAATTATAATTGAGGTTATGATGTGTGGCCGGCGATTGGCGGTGGGGTACAGACATTCAAGCAATATACATATTGAATATAAATGAAAAAAATAGCATAGATCATAAGCAAATGTTAACTATAGTATAAGATACATATAGGTATAGTTTTGTACAGGTATTCCAACTTACGAACATCCATGGAATAGCACAATTAAAATATATACACAAACTATAATATTAATAACAGATTAAATTGAATTTACAGTAATATCTCGTTCCACTTTGAATGTTAACCAATAATTCATTTTACCTCCAGCCGAGATAGACAAACTTTTACAAGTTTGAAATTGGAGAGATAGCTCTGCTCTCTTGGGCTTCTTAGCGTGTGTGTGTTTAGATTCAGAGGTGAATTTGGTTTTGTGAAACGAAAATAGCCAATCAGAAGAATTTCCTGTTTTAGATAGCCAATGATATCCAGTTGCTTTGGTAAGAAAGAATAACGGAGAATTACCGGAGAGCTAGACCTTAATTGTAATTTGAGCTACTCTTGAACGAGACAAGACCTCAGGGCATACGCACGATGGCGACTTGTTTGGGAAAGGTAATTAGCAGGTGGCATGAATACAATGGGCAGACAATTTGAACAGGTAAATAAGCCTTAAGCTGAAAGTGAGTGTTCCGTTATACAATGGAAAGGTTTACCACCTAACGACCAAAATTTCCGTTAGAAAGATTTGGAGCTTTATTGGAGAAAGAGTGTCCATGTTTGGTTATCTTACTGGAGGAGTTAATCAATTATATGTCTCGTCCACTAGGTTTGAAGTGGTTTTGAAACGAGACGCTGACGAATGATAAAGAAATCACGCAGTGAAAGAAAATCGCTCGTCACAATAAGATAAGATAAGATAAGATAAGATGAACGTTATTTATTATCCACTTATGGAAGTTTACATTGGGTATTGCCATAGACTATAATGCAATCCGAATGTAATTAAGCAAATAAATAATAAGAAGGAAATACAATGACATAGAAGTATACAAACAAAAACCTTAATATAACTAAATACTGTGACGAGCGATTTTCACTCACTCGCGCATCTGCTTCAAAAATCTCTTCATTTTGGTTAGTGGACAAGAATATTTGCAAAAGGAAATGAACACCTTGATATAAAACACACAGAACATGGACAGTTTTTTTGGGTTTTTTTTGGTCTACAATTGTCTTCAATGTCAATATAAAACTGTTCTTAAATTTTGCTTAAGGGATAAAGAAAGGCCTGGAATAGTCGAGATAGCGGAAACTCCCCAATTGTTTACGGAAGTGTATAATCTCTTACCACTCACCTTCCGCTTAAGGCTTTATTCGCCTGTTCGATTGCCTGCAATTGTCTGCATATCTCCTGCTAATTATCCAAACTTTCTGCAAACAAGAACCCAGATGTGTTTGTTTATGCTCCAAGATCCTCGTCTCTATCAAAATGTCCTATTCTAGTTTCCGCCGCTACGTCTGGCTTCTACCCAGTTATTGTCAATCAAAAATATTTGAACCTCATTGGCCATCTAAATACGACCATTCTTTCTGATTGGCTATTCCCATAATTGTTTGGCATGCCACTTTTAATGAAACCAAATTCATCTCACAACTGAGACACATACACATACGCACACTAAGAAATCCAAGAAAGAACGAACCAGTTCTCTAACTTCAAACTTGCAAAGTTTCACTTTCTCTCTAGGTTGAAGACAGTTCATTGTTAACTAATTCAAAGTGTAACGAGATGTTACTGTGAATTCAAAGCGTAACCTGTCGACTATTACTATTATCATTCGTGTATATTTTATTTGTGCTTTACTTTACTCTATGGATGTTTGGAAGTTGAAATACTTGTACAAAACTATAAGTATATTATAAATAATAATAATAATAATAATAATAATAATAATAGATCTTTATTGTCCATAAATATGGCAATTTGTCATTTAGTTACACTTGTTATAATGTTAAACGATAACTAAGATTGAACAGATATTTCACTCCTACTTATTCTCTCTCTCTCTCTCTCTCTCTCTCTCTCTCTCTCTCTCTCTCTCTCTCTCTCTCTCTCTCTTTCTTTCTTTCTTTCTTTCTTTCACACGTGCGATATACACAACATAAACATATTCATTTCGTTTTCAATTTGTTACGATTGTGGCAATTCGACACCAAAAATTATCATCATTATCAATTGGTCAGTTAATCTTACATTAAATAAATTAATCAGTTAATCAGTCAACGAATCAATCCTTGGTTTTTCTGTACCATATGAAATATTCAAAATTTTTATTGCTGATGGAACGAACGTTGATTTATACTTGTTAGTTCTACATTTAATCTGACAAAACCTTCTCCCAGATGGTAAAAGACTAAATTCATGGTATAAAATATGTTTTTTATTGTTGGTAATTGAGAATGCTTTCCTTTCTATTGCTTTTCCATGAATTCTTTCTACTCCATCAAGAGGATGGTTTATTATTTTTGATGCCTCTTTGATAGATTTTGAAATTTTTGATTTATCTTTAAGTCGGCATCCTCCAAACCATATGGTGCAGCCAAACGCAATTACACTTTTAATCAATGAGTCATAAGCTCTTAACATAGTTTTCTTCCTTACTTGAAATGTTCTCAATTTCCTTAGGATGTATAATCTTTGGGCAACTTTCTTAGATATTATATTAATATGTTGAGAGAAATTGAGGAACTATCAATGGTTATTCCTAAATATTTAAAATAGTCAACTATCTCAACATCATCTTTACCGATCGCCACACACTTTAAGTCGTTTTTATTTTTTACACCAAACACCTGTTCTTTCGTTTTTTCAACATTTAATTCAAGCTGATTTTGTTTACACCAATCGGTGAATATATTTATTTGTTTGAAATAATTCTTTTCGGTAACTTTATCTTTTAATAAGCCAAGAATAGCAGTATCATCTGCATATTTCACTATAAAACAATTTTCAAAGGATGGTCTGCAGTCGTTGGTGAATAAGATGTACAGGATTGGGGAACTCACACAGCCTTGGGGACATCCGTTCGACAACGTTCTTTTGTTGGAGATATGTTCACCCAATTTTACACATTGCGGTCTATGGGTCAGAAACTCTTTATACCATTTAATAAGGTAGTTTGGAATATCCATGCTGCACATTTTTTGAAGCAAAATATCTGTGTTCATGGCATTAAAAGCTGACGAAAAGTCGACAAACAGGATTCTGGCGTAATTCGAGGGCGTTTGGTCAAGGTGTTTCGAGATCAAATTTGTGGCGGTTAATAGTGCGTCTTCAACACTGAGATGTTGCTGGTATTCAAATTGGTACGGATCTAGCAATTTCAGGTCATAACATTTTTGTAGGAGCTCAGATTTTAAATTTTTTCTAAACATTTCATTACAAGCGATGTAAGCGCCACTGGACGGAAGTCATTCAATACGGTCGGACAACGCTTTTTTGGAACTGGAACGACAATCGATGTTTTCCAAAGTACTGGCACTGATTGTTCATCGATTGACCTTTGAAAAAGTTTTGTATAAGGTATAGCCAGTTGTTGGTGACAGTTTTTCAAAATAGTTCCGGTAATATTGTCTGGTCCTGGTGCTTTGTGTTCTTTACATCTCCGGAAGAGGGAGCTTACGGTTTCTTCTCCAATATCTGGAGGTGGCTCATTGTCATTTGACAAACCATTGTGAACAGGTGGGAGCCTGTCAAAACGACAGTAAAAATCATTTAATTTGTTGACATCAGTTTTCGTTTTTCCTTGTGGGGATGTTCGTTTCTTTTGGTCTACTCCTCCCATTTGTTTTATCATCTCCCATGCTTTCCTTGCGCAGCCCGATCTTAGTTGTCGCTCCATTTTATTTTTGTATTCAACCTTCTCTTCTTTTATTGTATTTCTGATCTCCTTTCCCTTTTCAAATTCTAGTTTAATGTCACCACTCATATAGGCAATTTTCTTTTCATTGAGTAAATATTTAAGTCGCTTTGTAACCCATGGCTTATTGTTAGGAAATATCTTAATTTCTTTTTTTTCCACGCATAAATTCACACAAAATGTAATATAACATGTCAAAGTTTCGGTCCATTCATCAATACTGTCACCTTCTACCATTAATGTCTCCCACTGAGTACAGTCAAAACAGCCGTTCAGTCGTTGGATTGCCTCTTGAGTCCAGATATGGCGATATACTACAGTTGGTTTCTCACTCTTTAATTTAGAGATGTACGTCGGTACTAGGTGAATGGTATTATGATCAGATGTGGCTATCGGTTGTTTTTGTAGCGCTTTGTAGGCGTTCTTTATATTGCTATAGCACAGATCAAGCGTGTTGTTTCCTCGTGTTTTGCAGGTGACGAACTGTTCTAGTCCAGCTATGGGCAGCTGACAATGATTAAAATCACCAACAATAATAAGTGGACTGTCCGGGTGACGTAGTAGTAATGACGATACATGCTCATTTATTAATTGGTATGCTTTCTCAATTTTTGCGCTAGGTGGAATATAAATATTAACAATGGTGACAACACGAAACTCTCGAGGCAAGTAGTGTGGACGTAGAGACAAAGAAAGTAGTTCAATATCAGGCGTGTCAATTTGATCTTTTATATTTACAATTTTACACCATCTATCATTCACGTATATGCATAGACCTCCCCCTTTGTTTTTCCCTAATGACGTGTCTCTATCCTTTCTGTACAAAGTAAAATTTGCCAAATCAATACTTCTATCGGTGTCCATAGACGAAAGCCATGTTTCCGTAAGACAAATAATGCATGCATTTTTATAATCATAATCAAACTTGGAGAGAGCAGTGAGGGTGTCTATCTTATTACGAAGAGATCTAACATTGGAAAGTATTATTGAAGGGAGTGGTGGTTTAGATCCTCGTCTATGAAGTCGGTTTTTCACGCCTCCTCTTTTGCCCCTTTTCCTTTTCCCATTCATTTTCTTTATTATTTCATTGTGGGAAATAACGGCTCTCGGTTGTATTGAAAGTAAGGATGGCTTAAGTCGAAGAAGGTCGTCTCGGGAATAAATATAACTGTCGCCATTTTGTTTTCCTTGAGTTGACATTATTGGGACATATATGCATTGTAACAGATCTGCCTTCTCTGTGTTATACTTGATTGGGACATATATGCATTGTAACAGATCTGCCTTCTCTGTGTTATACTTTATTGGGCATATATGCATTGTAACAGATCTGCCTTCTCTGTGTTATACTTTATTGGGACATATATGCATTGTAACAGATCTGCCTTCTCTGTGTTATACTTGATTGGGACATATATGCATTGTAACAGATCTGCCTTCTCTGTGTTATACTTGATTGGGACATATATGCATTGTAACAGATCTGCCTTCTCTGTGTTATACTTGATTGGGACATATATGCATTGTAACAGATCTGCCTTCTCTGTGTTATACTTGATTGGGACATATATGCATTGTAACAGATCTGCCTTCTCTGTGTTATACTTGATTGGGACATATATGCATTGTAACAAGATCTGCCTTCTCTGTGTTATATTTGATTGGGACATATATGCATTGTAACAGATCTGCTTTCTCTGTGTTATACTTGATTGGGACATATATGCATTGTAACAGATCTGCCTTCTCTGTGTTATACTTTATTGGGACATATATGCATTGTAACAGATCTGCCTTCTCTGTGTTATACTTTATTGGGACAT
>NC_088370.1:20708464-20710964 GCF_034508935.2 Berghia stephanieae | reverse complement strand
AGAGAGAGAGATCGAGAGAGAGAGAGAGATCGATAGAAAGAGAGAAAGAGGGAGAGAGAGAGAGAGAGAGTGAGAGGGAGAGAGAGAGAGAGAGAGAGAGAGAGAGAGAGAGAGAGAGAGAATGAATGTGAGAATGCGAGAAGAAGAAAAAAGACGCAATTACTTTGACTCCGTATTCAATTGATGACTATTCTATTAAGTAATGGCGACGAGTCAGACTCGTCCGTCCTGTGCATTGCAAAACAGTTTTTGTTTCGTTTCCTTTTTGGTTTGAGTTTTTAAAAAAAATATTTTGATTTATTTCATGTCAGGTTGTTTGTTTGTTTTGAAATATAATTTATATTTATTTATTTTTGGCTTCCAGTCAGTCTGCTTTCTTTCTTTCTATTTTTTTTAATGGCTTGTGGGTTTTTTAAACAAATTTTTTTTTTGTTTTGTTTTGTTTTTGAATACGACCATGATATTATTTTAGTAGTACAAGTCATCAATCCAATCTGGTAAATGGATGGGCGGGTATGACAGGTTGATTATGATGATTAGGGGGAGTAGGAGGAGTAGGCGGAGGAGGAGGAGGAGGAGGAGGAGGAGGAGAGGGAGGAGGTGTTGGTGTGTGCCGAGTCGGTGCTTGGTTTGACTATGACGATGATGGCAGGCAAATCACCACTGATGCGTGCAAAAAGTAGGCGGAGGAGGAGGATGAGGAGTAGGCGGAGGAGGAGGAGGAGGAAGAGTAGGCGGAGGAGGAGGAGGGGGAGGAGTAGGAGTAGGAGGAGGAGGAGGAGTAGGCGGAGGAGGAGGAGGAGTAGGCGGAGGAGGAGGAGGATGAGGAGGAGGGGGAGGAGTAGGAGGAGGAGGAGGATGAGGAGGATGAGTAGGAGGAGGAGGAGGAGGAGGAGGAGGAGGCGGAGGAGGAGGAGGATGAGGAGTAGGAGGAGGAGGATGAGGAGTAGGAGGAGGAGGAGTAGGCGGAGGAGGAGGAGGATGAGGAGTAGGAGGAGGAGTAGGCGGAGGAGGAGGAGGATGAGGAGTAGGCAGAGGAGGAGGAGGATGAGGAGTAGGCGGAGGAGGAGGAAGAGGAGTAGGAGGAGGAGGAGGAGGAGGAGGCGGAGGAGGAGTAGGCGGAGGAGGAGGAGGAGGAGGAGTAGGCGGAGGAGGAGGAGTAGGCGGAGGAGGAGGAGGCCGAGGAGGAGTAGGCAGAGGATGAGGAGGAGGAGAAGGAGAAGAGGAATTGATGACGATGGCAATGATGATATGAAGATAATGACGATGATGATGGTGATAAATATGTTTTTCTCTTTTTTTTTTTTAAAGTATCGTTATTCATCTTTTTAAAAGCAATTAAAAATTCTTGAGTTATGTCCCTTAGTACATAAAAATGAGCTTTTTAAAATTGTTATTATTATTATTTTTTTAATTTTTTTTTGGTATTTAATCCTCCTTATTTTCGTCTTCTCACAATCATTGCCATTTATGAGAATCATCACCACTATCGTTGACGTCGTCATTGTCATTATTGTTGCCGTTATAAGCTGTTGAACCTCCTCCTTTTTCTCCTCTCTCTCTCTCCCTCTCTCTCTCTCTCTCTCTCTCTCTCTCTCTCTCTTCTTATATATATATATATATATATATATATATATATATATATATATATATATATATATAATATATATATATATATTGTATATATATATTATATATATATATATATATATATATATATATATATATATATTCTATCTATCTATCTATCTATCTATCTATCTATCTATCTATCCATCTGTCTGTCTCCTTTTCTAAGTCTATATCCATTTCTCTTTTTCTTGCTCTGTATGTGTGTGTGTGTGTATGTGTGTGTGTATAAACTAGAGCTTTTTATATAGCGCAATATCCACTAAATGGCTCAAAGCACTTTATACACACACACGCACGCACACACACACACACACACACACACACACACACACACATATATATATTTATGAGTGTTGGTGGGTACTTGTAGGTACGAAAGTGCTCGATAATGGTGGTTAGAGCTAATATATAAATAAATATAAAAATGGATTATGCCGACTGATGAGGTGGGAACTCTGAAACGAATCGTCTTGGCAAGAGTAATGTGAGTGAAAATTTACATTTATATTATATATATATATATATATATATATATATATATATATATATATAATTATATATATATATATAATATATATATATATATATGTGTGTGTGTGTGTGTGTGTGTTCCTGCGTTTGATTGTGTGCTTATTTGAAATATAATTATATATACCTACATATTATATAAAGACAATGAGCCGCACACGTCTTGGCAAGTTGCCGTGTCATTCCCCATTCTCTGTTTACCGGAATTGTTGTTGTTGTTGTTGGTTGTGTTGGTGTGTGCCCAGTCGGTGCTTGGTTTGACTATGACGATGATGGCAGGCAAATCACCACTGATGCGTGCAAAAAGGTTATTCTATATCAATGAAAGGGGGGGGGGGGG
>NC_088370.1:20691452-20703952 GCF_034508935.2 Berghia stephanieae | reverse complement strand
ATTCATATAGAGAACAAAATCGGTGATAAGCAGATGGGTCTGTGCATAGCCATAGCCTGACACTGAAACCCAAAAGATGGCATTTTGACGTCCTTGTTTGTTTTTTGCACCGCCTAGTAAGTGAGTTGTCGTTAGTAGAGCTCATGGAAACAAGTTGTCCCATTGGTTGAACTATTGAATACAACTCACGATTTGTTTTTTTTTTTTTTTTTTTTTTTTTTGTGGCCAAAGACTGGCATTTTGGTGTTATTTTTTGGTCAGTATCAGGCCATAAGTTAACGATGGCTACGATCTGTGACGACGTGTACATATTAGCAAGTCTGAATTATATAGAAGAGCGTTTTTCGACAATTAATATGCTTTATGTTTTAATTTTTTTTTTTTTTTTTGGTCGTCCTATAGAGACACAGTGCACAGGGAGACGAAGTAACAATTGCTCTCTCCCCTTTGGACAGGATGTTAGTTTATCGTATGAGCAAAATAACTTTCCTCCGGATCTATCACTCAACTAACTACCCCAGTAAGTCTATGTAGGGTGGACAAAGGGTCAAAAAGCAAACTCACTCACTCACTCTATCCCATGACCTGTTGGTTGTCGGGGGGACTCTCGGGATGCAGACTTTACGATTCGACGCCACTCATCACGGTCTTGGGCCTTCCTCATTAGATTGTTCCACGTCAATCCTGTCCAATCTTTAATGTTATCCTGCCACATGTTATCCTCTGTCTTCCTCTTTTTCAGCAGCCTTCTATTGTGCCCTGCAATATTGTCTTGCATAAGCTTTCGTGTCTTACGAGGTGACCAAACCAAGACAATTTCCTTCTCTTTACCATTACAAGTAGTGGTTCTTGCCTCCCTGCCAGTTCTTTTTCTTCGTCCAGAACACTTACATTGGTCCTATGTTCCAAGTATGATATTTTTAGTGGTTTTTGGTAGCCTTTGAGTTGGAATGCGCGACTTCTCCTTTCCGTGTCAGCATTCATTGTCCAGGCCTCGCAACCATAGAGTACCAGAGAACTAAATAGTTTAAGCTTTGTCTTGAAGTTTATGTTGCTTTTCCAGATTCTATTTAGTCTTGCCATTGCTGCAGTAGCCATGCCCAGTCCAGCTTTTATTTCCGCTTGACTGAGGCAAATGTATCAGCTAGTTCCAGGGTTGGCGCCTGCTTTGCAGAGTTTTCTGGACATCACAACAGTGTGTTGTAGTTAGGCTGACATCAGGGGTTTACCGCTGTTCAAGGACTGGGATGCAGGGATTCGGCACGACTGGGTGCTCCAAGGACAAGGAAAAGGTCCAGGAAAATGGCCTGGACCTTCAATTTGAGAGTTAAAACAACAAGGTCTTAGAGCCAATCGAGTTTGTCTTTCGCCACCGAATCGTCCTTGAGCGACACATCATAATAGCCTTTATTTGCCGACAAAGGCAAGGAGAAGCAGTAACTCCATGATAATGGTAGTTACTATATATATATTAAACATCAACTGACAGTCGAGCTATCTTACATGATGAGAATTTAACAGGGTTGTGTCCCTGGTATTTCTTTATTTATTTTTATTAATTATAATTGAGGTTATGATGTGTGGCCGGCGATTGGCGGTGGGGTACAGACATTCAAGCAATATACATATTGAATATAAATGAAAAAAATAGCATAGATCATAAGCAAATGTTAACTATAGTATAAGATACATATAGGTATAGTTTTGTACACGTATTCCAACTTACGAACATCCATGGAATAGCACAATTAAAATATATACACAAACTATAATATTAATAACAGATTAAATTGAATTTACAGTAATATCTCGTTCCACTTTGAATGTTAACCAATAATTCATTTTACCTCCAGCCGAGATAGACAAACTTTTACAAGTTTGAAATTGGAGAGATAGCTCTGCTCTCTTGGGCTTCTTAGCGTGTGTGTGTTTAGATTCAGAGGTGAATTTGGTTTTGTGAAACGAAAATAGCCAATCAGAAGAATTTCCTGTTTTAGATAGCCAATGATATCCAGATGCTTTGGTAAGAAAGAATAACGGAGAATTACCGGAGAGCTAGACCTTAATTGTAATTTGAGCTACTCTTGAACGAGACAAGATCTCAGGGGGAAAGGTAATTAGCAGGTGGCATGAATACAATGGGCAGACAATTTGAACAGGTAAATAAGCCTTAAGCTGAAAGTGAGTGTTCCGTTATACAATGGAAAGGTTTACCACCTAACGACCAAAATTTCCGTTAGAAAGATTTGGAGCTTTATTGGAGAAAGAGTGTCCATGTTTGGTTATCTTACTGGAGGAGTTAATCAATTATATGTCTCGTCCACTAGGTTTGAAGTGGTTTTGAAACGAGACGCTGACGAATGATAAAGAAATCACGCAGTGAAAGAAAATCGCTCGTCACATTCTCCCCCTCTTGAAAAATCTCCTTGTGAGATTAAAATTAAGTCTAGTTTAAAATCATCTGAGAAACGTGGACAATAAGATAGTACTGGAAGTACGGTTATGCTGTTGTGGCGTCATCGGATACCGGATGGCGACTTAAGAAGTCGGCTCCATGGTTATCAGTGCCTTTGATGAATTCCACATGGAACGAAAATTGCTGTAGTATTAGCGACCAACGCATGAGTTTAGCGTTTAATTGTTGAGCTGTGGCCAGAAATAGAAGTGGCTGATTGTCGCATTGAACAGTGAAGTGACGTCCATAAAGGTATATTTGGTATTTTTGTATGGCCCATACCAGGGCAAGACCTTCCTGCTCCACTGTTGAGTATCTTTGTTCCGCAGGCGATAATTTTCTACTTGCGTAAGCAACAGGGTGTAGGACTGTGGGGTCATCGAGGTCAGGTTGAAGTAACGTAGCGTCTCTTTCAATTTTACTTGCGTCTGTCCTCAGAATGAAAGGTTTGTTGGGGTTAGGTAAGCGCAGCACGGGTAGTGACGTCAGAGTCCTTTTTATAGCGCAGAAAGCGTTCTCGCAGTGTGAAGCGTTCCTGGTTTGTCCAACATTTTTAAATTCAGGAGTTATTGTTCCTCCCCGATTTCGTTGCTTGGCAACATTATGATTCCTTATCTTGGCATCATTTTGGCTTCTTTTCTTGGTATCATGTTGATTCCATATCTTTGATACAGTTGGATTCCGTTTCTTGGCCTCATTTTGATCCAGATTGTGTGAAACATTTTTGCTGCGTTTCCTGGTATCATTCTGACTCCAATTCTGTGAAACCTCGTGAGTCCATTTCCTTGTATCATCTTGATTCCATCGCTTGAGATCATTTTTATTCCGTCTCTTTGTGCGTGAATAATGTCTCATGATGTTTGCGCCCGTGTATTGAACGGGAGTGTTTACAGTCCTAATCGAACCTAAGGCTACTGGAGCTGTGTTTGTTTGATCTGGTTTCCCTTGGCATTTTTGACATGACTTTATATGGCTCTTGATGTCATCCGAAATACCAGGCCAGAAATAGTGGGCTGAGATGCGCTCCGTTGTGGCAGCGATTCCCACATGTCGTTTGAAAGGTATGTTGTGTCCCATGTCTAGAATCTGTCGGCGATGTGTAGAGGGGACGACGAGCTGATGGCGTTTTTTGCCAGAAACTCTGTATAACAACTCATGTTGTATTATGAATTCTCCCTTTTTATTTTTGTCACTAGCTTCCGTCACTTTGGCGAAGTAGCGTGAGAGAGTCGTGTCCTCGGTCTGTGCCTTCCTCATTTCCTTTGGTCCAGGATTTTGTGATAACGGCGGCATATTCCGTTGATCCTGTGCTCTTGTCCTTATGTGACAGGCGTGAAATGGGTGTTTGGGCATTCCGAGAAATACATATTTGCATCCAAGGATGAGAGGATGAGTAGGTGCATCTAGTACTCCTGCAGGTATAGTTCCTACTACGTATGGAGAGGTTATTTCGATATTAGCTATCGGAAGTGGCAGAGATGGGCTGTCTGTAGTGGCGCATTGAATCTCGATAATCTCGCCTGTGAATTGGTCCGGCCGAACCAAGTCTCGTGCTACAACCGCGTGATAGTCTAATCCCGTGTCGTAGAGAACGGTCACATTCTGTCCATTTACTTTGACTGTGTCAATGACTGGAGGGTGATTCGAAGATTCTTTTGTTTTATGTAGTGGGTGGTTCCCAACTGTGCGACCTACATTTACACTGACAGGTTTTCCCTTTTGATGGCCGTTACGTTTGTTGTCGCGACGGCATTCCTCTGTCAAATGTCCCTTCATATTACAGTTCTTGCAGTATACGTGTTGTTTGTGTTGTGTTGTGTTACTTCTTTCGTATTGGTTATTGTTATTCTTCTTTTCATATGGTGGTGGAGATGCAGCTCTATCTTCATGTGAGGTGGATGGGTTTTGAATCTGGTGTTGTCTCCTTTCTGTGAGGTGATTTTCTTGCGCTGTTGCAAACCGGTCAGCACATGTTACTATATCGTCCAGTTTATGAGCGCCTTGCTCATCGACAAAACGGCGGACATCCAGGGGCATTGCATCTCTCAGCTGTTCCACCATGATAAGCTGGTTTAATCCCTCATAGGTGTCTGGGTTGCCAGATAGTTTCAACCATTGTTGGAGGCTGAGTTGTAGATGATCTGCCAACTGGTGGTATGTTTCATGCCTGTCCTTCCTTAATGTTCGGAATCTTCTACGGTAGGATTCTGCACTGACATCAAAGTGTCTCAGTAGGGATGACTTTAACTCCTGAAAGTTATTTTTGTTGTCCTGTGTCAGGCGAGTATAAACATCATAGGCTTTGCCCTTGAGATGCTGAGACGCTTTGAGTGCCCATTTGTCCTCCGGAAGATCATACGAGATCGCTAACTCCTGGAATCGCGTTAACCATTGATCAATCCCTTCAATGTGTGGGTTGAAAGTTTCTACCGGGAACGACATGACTTTATCAATGCTTCCATTACTCTGACTAGATGGAATGGGGCTATGGTTAGAGAGCCGGTTTTCTGCAACTTCCCTTGTTAAAGAAACTTCCATTTCCTTTTGGCGTGTGCGCTGCATTTCCGCCTGAGTACGCTCTCTCTCTGTCTCCAAAT
This sequence comes from Berghia stephanieae, assembly GCF_034508935.2. Classification (NCBI taxonomy): domain Eukaryota; kingdom Metazoa; phylum Mollusca; class Gastropoda; order Nudibranchia; family Aeolidiidae; genus Berghia; species Berghia stephanieae. The sequence goes on along the minus strand of NC_088370.1, from coordinate 20,698,900 downwards.
CCATTTCAAGCTCCTTGTTTCTGAGTTGGATCTCTTTATCTTTCAGTAGCCAAGTCACTCTATTCCGCCTCCGAACAGGACACAATAGACTAAGAGGACATATGTTTACAAAGCTAGGTATTGGAACAACCCCTTATTGCCCATGTGGAACCGACCATGAAACCACTTTACATGTGCTTATGGATTGCCCATTATACAACGTGCAACGTTCGAACCACTGGGTCACCCCTACAACACTCAACACAAAGCTCTATGGTGAGGCTGAGGACCTAAAGCGGACCACAGACTTCATAGCAGATATCGGACTGCAGCCATAGATGTCCATCAGAGGAACGAAGAAGAAGAAGAAGAAGAAAGCCTGTTCATGTTTCCTTTTTTCCTCCTCCTCTAGTCTAGCACGCTTCTCTTCCTCCTCAAGTCTAATAATCTCCCTTTCTGCGTTTTCATTGACATAGGCAGATAACTGTTCACCAGAAAGGCCCAATTCTTTTCCTAACTGGATAAACTCGCGTCTAATTGTAACACCAGTAGCCATGGCTGATTAATTACAGATTGAACAACTGCAGGATGTGAATAAGAATGATGCGATAGGGGAAGGAGGAGTAGAGCAGAAAGTTAACAAATAGAACTTTGCCAGTAAGGGTTAAATATGAATGAAGACAATAGTGAAGTAAGTCACAACACACTGTTGAAAAGTGCAAAAGCCAAATTTCAATATATGACACACACAGTGACACAATAGTTAGAAAGAGTAGTTATTGCCTGGGGCTTAATTTGGCGTGCTCGTGTCAATAGAGAGATAATACTATTTACCGTTACACGCGTAAACAACAACTTGCAAGATGACCTAACGAAGTTAGCGTGACTGTAATTTTAATTAAGATTTGTTTAACTTAATTTTTGAAGGGGGGGGGGGGGGTATTCTCGGCTGAAGGTCCAGAATTTATGGCAACAATGGCATAAAAAAAAGTGGCAATGAAATAACAATTTATGTTTTGTAAACTGCTTTAAAATTACGTTGCCTAACTATGCATAATTAAATTAACATGGTTGTCATAATCATAATCATAAATCAGTGTTAGTAAACTAATTATAGATTAGTGAAAATATAGAAAAATGGGCATGTTCCAATTTCAAATGTAACCACAGTGACTTTTCGATAATAAATAAGATTTCTTCCCTATGATATTTGTAATGAATTAATCAAATGATTTATTGATTGGTTTGATTTAAGGTAGATATATTTACGAGCCCCCAATGTAATAGAATGCTATTGTTAAATTGAGATAGTAGCAGAAGTAAAGAATGGGTGTTTAAATATTATATATAGATTAATGACTCACATATTATATTATATTAAAGATTCATAATCCCGGACGAGCCTACCATATTGTGGCGGGTTGAGTGTTATTTTTGTGGGATCGAGTCCAACCGATAGCTCAATGGTCTGGATTCGAACTGGTATGCGCGCTATGGCTCTCGTTACCAGCTGCACCACTCAACCTATATCACAAACGGCTCAGGTTTAATCTAGGGGTGATTAAGAATTGCCTTAGGGTCCCTTATAACTTAATTGTATTAATAACAAGTGAGTCAAGACAATAGTAACGCCCAATGCAATAATAACAATTCTATACATAAAGTTTAATTAGATTGTTACAGGAAAAGATAGAAAGAATAAGTATTTATTTAATATCAGGAAGAATAGCTCTAATTGAGTGGATCTAATCTATTATATATTTATTTGTTACTTTGATATAATCATATGTGTCTGTGGAAAATACATTTGAAAATGGTATAAGCCCGTTTGGCTTATCTTTATCCCGTCGGCTTGCTTGACTGAGGCAAATGTATCAGCTAGTTCCAGGATTGGCGCCTGCTTTGCAGAGTTTTCTGGACATCACAACAGTGTGTTGTAGTTAGGCTGACATCAGGGGTTTACCGCTGTTCAAGGACTGGGATGCAGGGATTCGGCACGACTGGGTGCTCCAAGGACAAGGAAAAGGACCAGGAAAATGGCCTGGACCTTCAATTTGAGAGTTAAAACAACAAGGTCTTAGAGCCAATCGAGTTTGTCTTTCGCCACCGAATCGTCCTTGAGCGACACATCATAATAGCCTTTATTTGCCGACAAAGGCAAGGAGAAGCAGTAACTCCATGATAATGGTAGTTACTATATATAATCTTACATGATGAGAATTTAACAGGGTTGTGTCCCTGGTATTTCTTTATTTATTTTTATTAATTATAATTGAGGTTATGATGTGTGGCCGGCGATAGGCGGTGGGGTACAGACATTCAAGCAATATACATATTGAATATAAATGAAAAAAATAGCATAGATCATAAGCAAATGATACATATAGGTATAGTTTTGTACAGGTATTCCAACTTACGAACATCCATGGAATAGCACAATTAAAATATATACACAAACTATAATATTAATAACAGATTAAATTGAATTTACAGTAATATCTCGTTCCACTTTGAATGTTAACCAATAATTCATTTTACCTCCAGCCGAGATAGACAAACTTTTACAAGTTTGAAATTGGAGAGATAGCTCTGCTCTCTTGGGCTTCTTAGCGTGTGTGTGTTTAGATTCAGAGGTGAATTTGGTTTTGTGAAACGAAAATAGCCAATCAGAAGAATTTCCTGTTTTAGATAGCCAATGATATCCAGATGCTTTGGTAAGAAAGAATAACGGAGAATTACCGGAGAGCTAGACCTTAATTGTAATTTGAGCTACTCTTGAACGAGACAAGACCTCAGGGCATACGCACGATGGCGACTTGTTTGGGAAAGGTAATTAGCAGGTGGCATGAATACAATGGGCAGACAATTTGAACAGGTAAATAAGCCTTAAGCTGAAAGTGAGTGTTCCGTTATACAATGGAAAGGTTTACCACCTAACGACCAAAATTTCCGTTAGAAAGATTTGGAGCTTTATTGGAGAAAGAGTGTCCATGTTTGGTTATCTTACTGGAGGAGTTAATCAATTATATGTCTCGTCCACTAGGTTTGAAGTGGTTTTGAAACGAGACGCTGACGAATGATAAAGAAATCACGCAGTGAAAGAAAATCGCTCGTCACAATAAGATAAGATAAGATAAGATAAGATGAACGTTATTTATTATCCACTTATGGAAGTTTACATTGGGTATTGCCATAGACTATAATGCAATCCGAATGTAATTAAGCAAATAAATAATAAGAAGGAAATACAATGACATAGAAGTATACAAACAAAAACCTTAATATAACTAAATACTGTGACGAGCGATTTTCACTCACTCGCGCATCTGCTTCAAAAATCTCTTCATTTTGGTTAGTGGACAAGAATATTTGCAAAAGGAAATGAACACCTTGATATAAAACACACAGAACATGGACAGTTTTTTTTTGTTTTTTTTGGTCTACAATTGTCTTTAATGTCAATATAAAACTGTTCTTAAATTTTGCTTAAGGGATAAAGAAAGGCCTGGAATAGTCGAGATAGCGGAAACTCCCCAATTGTTTACGGAAGTGTATAATCTCTTACCACTCACCTTCCGCTTAAGGCTTTATTCGCCTGTTCGATTGCCTGCAATTGTCTGCATATCTCCTGCTAATTATCCAAACTTTCTGCAAACAAGAACCCAGATGTGTTTGTTTATGCTCCAAGATCCTCGTCTCTATCAAAATGTCCTATTCTAGTTTCCGCCGCTACGTCTGGCTTCTACCCAGTTATTGTCAATCAAAAATATTTGAACCTCATTGGCCATCTAAATACGACCATTCTTTCTGATTGGCTATTCCCATAATTGTTTGGCATGCCACTTTTAATGAAACCAAATTCATCTCACAACTGAGACACATACACATACGCACACTAAGAAATCCAAGAAAGAACGAACCAGTTCTCTAACTTCAAACTTGCAAAGTTTCACTTTCTCTCTAGGTTGAAGACAGTTCATTGTTAACTTATTCAAAGTGTAACGAGATGTTACTGTGAATTCAAAGCGTAACCTGTCGACTATTACTATTATCATTCGTGTATATTTTATTTGTGCTTTACTTTACTCTATGGATGTTTGGAAGTTGAAATACTTGTACAAAACTATAAGTATATTATACAATAGTTAACGTTGAGGTTTGACACTGTGAGCTGTTTAATATCTAATTCGTTATTAGGTTATTAATTCGTACAGTAAGAAAAAGACATGCAATTTTAGGGCACCTAAATCGACATAAATGTATTGAACATCTTGCTCTCACAGGAAGGTAAAAAGGGTAAAGGTAGACCAAGAAAAACATATTTGAATAGTTTGAACAGCTGGGTGACAAAGAAAGAGAAGAGTAATATTATTAGTTTTCTGAGGCTCTCTGATCAGAGAGATGAATGGCGTACCATGATCACCGATGTCTGGCACAGACTTGATACTTGAAGAAGAAGAAGAAGTTAACGTTGTTTATGATCCATGATATTCTTTTCATATATACTCAATATGTATATTAGATGATGTCTTTAATCTACCGCCAATCCCCTGCCACACATCATAATCAGATAAAAAAATTAAAAATATAAGGGACATAACCATGTTAATTTATCATCATGTAAGATAGTTCAACTGTCAGTCGATGTTTGACATACAAATTATGTCATAATTATAATTATGATTAGCATGGGGTTTCTGCTTCTCCTTGCCTTTGGTCGGCAAATAAAAGCTATTATGATGTGTCGCTCAAGGACGAAAGATAAACTAGAATTGGCTCTAAGACCTTTTTGTGTTTAAACTATGAATTGAAGGCCCTCCTTGCCTACCCCTGGTCCCTCCTCCTGTCAGTCCCCGGTCCTCGCCTAACACCAGAACTTTCCTGTCACCCCATAGCCGTCCGTGGCACCAGAACACACTGTTGTGAAACTCAGAACCACCCCTAGAAAGAAAAAAAATATAAAATTCCCTTTATTCATCCCTAAGGGGAAATTTTTCTTTAGGGTCTATTCCAAGGGAAGACTGGAATAACCCAGGCGTCAGCCGTAGTGCAGCGCCGCAAAGTGAGCTACGGCTAGGTGACTTGCTCAAGGCCACACAACGCGGCGGGTAGTCGAACTCGGTACCTTTCGGGTACGAAACAAAGACCGTACCGCTGAGCCACGCTGCCCCATAGAACCCCCAGAACAACCCCTGGAACCCAGAACCAACCCTTGGTGTAGGTTGAGTGGCGCAGCTGATATTGATTGATAGCCGTAGCGCCATACTAGGTTCGAACTCAGACAATTGAGCGTATCGTTTGGACTCAAACCACAATAAACCCCTAAAAAAAAACACCACAAATACATTTAAAAAAAAAAGAAAAAAATATCTCATACCTCCCAAATTCTCTCTCTCTCTCTCTCTCTCTCTCTCTCTCTCTCTCTCTCTCTCTCTCTCTCTCTCTCTCTCTCTCTCTCTCTCTTTCTCCTTCCCTCCTGTCACTGTTTTATGACATTAAACTATAAAGATTTTTCCAACCACATTAGTACTAATGATATTACAAAAGGTCTCCACGAATGTAAAGCTTTAAATTATTTAACCAGTCTGCTTATTTTATTGAATTATACCTTTATTTAAAAACAAGAAAATGTCAAGAAAAAACAGTGAAAAGGTTTTGACAACCAAAACGTACCTATTCAGTAACACGTAAAGACAATACAATACACTCAAACAAATCTTGTCTTGTTGTCGTCTCAGGTTTGCTCCTCTGTAATCTTGTAACAGCGTTGCTCTGACTTTTCGTGAAGAAGATGTGTAGTGTGGATACTTCTTCACTCTGTACCGAACACGGCCCAACAAATATTGAGAAAAACCGTGCTTCTCAAATTTATTTTACGTCCAAGACTTTGCACTATCCTTTTGGATCTGGATAGAGATTTGACCGAATCAATTTTTAACGGGAACCTTTATATATTATCATGCTCTTTTATGGAGATGTCATATTACGACACACGTCGTCACCGACCGGCATTTAATATTTTTATAACACAGTTTCGGCCTCCCTTGTGTTATACTTGATTGGGACATATATGCATTGTAACAGATCTGCCTTCTCTGTGTTATACTTTATTGGGACATATATGCATTGTAACAGATCTGCCTTCTCTGTGTTATACTTGATTGGGACATATATGCATTGTAACAGATCTGCCTTCTCTGTGTTATACTTGATTGGGACATATATGCATTGTAACAGATCTGCCTTCTCTGTGTTATACTTGATTGGGACATATATGCATTGTAACAGATCTGCCTTCTCTGTGTTATACTTGATTGGGACATATATGCATTGTAACAGATCTGCCTTCTCTGTGTTATACTTGATTGGGACATATATGCATTGTAACAGATCTGCCTTCTCTGTGTTATACTTGATTGGGACATATATGCATTGTAACAGATCTGCCTTCTCTGTGTTATACTTTATTGGGCATATATGCATTGTAACAGATCTGCCTTCCCTGTGTTATACTTTATTGGGACATATATGCATTGTAACAGATCTGCCTTCTCTGTGTTATACTTGATTGGGACATATATGCATTGTAACAGATCTGCCTTCTCTGTGTTATACTTGATTGGGACATATATGCATTGTAACAGATCTGCCTTCTCTGTGTTATACTTGATTGGGACATATATGCATTGTAACAGATCTGCCTTCTCTGTGTTATACTTGATTGGGACATATATGCATTGTAACAGATCTGCCTTCTCTGTGTTATACTTGATTGGGACATATATGCATTGTAACAAGATCTGCCTTCTCTGTGTTATATTTGATTGGGACATATATGCATTGTAACAGATCTGCTTTCTCTGTGTTATACTTGATTGGGACATATATGCATTGTAACAGATCTGCCTTCTCTGTGTTATACTTTATTGGGACATATATGCATTGTAACAGATCTGCCTTCTCTGTGTTATACTTTATTGGGACATATATGCATTGTAACAGATCTGCCTTCTCTGTGTTATACTTGATTGGGACATATATGCATTGTAACAGATCTGCCTTCTCTGTGTTATACTTTATTGGGACATATATGCATTGTAACAGATCTGCCTTCTCTGTGTTATACTTTATTGGGACATATATGCATTGTAACAGATCTGCCTTCTCTGTGTTATACTTTATTGGGACATATATGCATTGTAACAGATCTGCCTTCTCTGTGTTATACTTTATTGGGCATATATGCATTGTAACAGATCTGCCTTCTCTGTGTTATACTTTATTGGGACATATATGCATTGTAACAGATCTGCCTTCTCTGTGTTATACTTGATTGGGACATATATGCATTGTAACAGATCTGCCTTCTCTGTGTTATACTTTATTGGGCATATATGCATTGTAACAGATCTGCCTTCTCTGTGTTATACTTGATTGGGACATATATGCATTGTAACAGATCTGCCTTC
>NC_088370.1:20683952-20686452 GCF_034508935.2 Berghia stephanieae | reverse complement strand
ACCATCTACCTCACCACCACAGCCGTCATTATTACCATCATCATCATCATCATCATCATCATCATCATCATCATCATCATCATCATCATCATCATCATCATCATCATCGTCGTCGTCGTCATCATCATCATGATCATCATCATCATCTACACCATCATCATCATCATCATCATCATCATCATCATCATCATCATCATCATCATCACCATCATCATCATCATCATCATCATCATCATCGTCATCATTATCATTACCATATCATCACCATCATCATCATCATCATCATCATCATCATCATCATCACCATCATCATCATCATCAACACCACCACTACCACCAATGCAACCAAACCACCGCCACGACCACCATCGCTATTAAAAATGTTATCGTCATAAACAGATAGGCTAAAACTACGATAGTTAGTTGTTTCAACACACATCTTTGACTTAAAATCTATAATTTTTTTAATTCAGCTTTTATAATGCGCAATATCCACTAACCATGCTCAAAGCGCTGAACAAGTATGTTTACATTTGTCTCCCCATTTTCTATTCAATGTGTTAACCAGTAAACTGCTGTGCTCTAGCTTGGGAAGAAAAATAACATATTTTAAAAATTTGGCCAGAAATCTCGTCCTTCAAATATCGACCGATTTAAATGACCCTCATCTTGACAAAAACCTCTCAAACCCGGGACTGAAGAAGGCTCTTTGAAGTCCTGGGTTTGAGAGTATTCGTCAAGGAGAGGGTCATTTAAATCGATCGATATTTGAAGGACGAGTTTTCTGCCCAACATTTTAAATTCTACTTTTCCCAGTTAGCAAGTTAAATAGAGCACGAGGTTTTCTGTAGGTAGTTCATAGTCCTCGTCTTCATTATCCACCCACTCTCTCTCTCTCTCTCTCTCTCTCTCTCCTCTCTCTCTCTCTCTCTCTCTCTCTCTCTCTCTCTTTCTCTCTTTCCCTCCCTCTCTCTCTCATTCTCTCTTTCCCTCCCTCTCTCTCTCTCATTCTCTCTCCCTTTCCCTCTATCCCTCCCTGTCTCTCTCATTCTCTATTTCGCCCCCTCCCCCTCCTCTCTCCCTCCCTCTCCCTCCCTCCCTCTCTCTTCCTCCCTCCCTCTCTCTTTCTTTCCCTCCCCCTCTCCCTCTTCCTCTCTCTCTCTCATTCTCTATCTCTCCCACCACCCCCTTCTCCCTCTCCACCACCAACCACCAACCACCACTTTGTAGCAAAAACAAACTTGAGTGCTGAGCCTTGACCTAAATGTAACCGTCGTTATTGTTGACTGTATCTAGGTCACGAGGAAACAGCTTCTCTCCGATGTCAAAAGCTTTCATAATTTTATTTGTATATTTTTCAAATGAACATTTTCACACATCCAATCATTTTGAACGTCTTATTTTGGTCTGGCGGCAGAGTTGCCAGATAGATTCAATCTGGAAGAAAAAAAAAAAACAAACAAAAAAGACCAACAAAAAAAAAAATGCCAAACATTATAAAAAGTCACCGAATTATGCCAAAAATAATGTAACGGAATCACCGTTGTCAAAATATTCATATTTTATTTCTTTTATCTTTCAAATAATTTACTTATGCATCTAATCACTTTTGGTCGTGTTACTTTGTGAAGGGGCGGGAGGAGGACAGAGCTTGCGAGTATGTGCTATTGCATGATAAAAAATTACGAGTTTAATGATACAAAGAAATGAAACAATACGTTTATTTCCACCCATCCAGGTAATATTCTTTTAGATATTTCGTAATAGTAGATTTGCCATTATTTTTATGCTTTCTTCATCTTCTTGAATAACTATTTGACTCCCCCCCCCCCCCCCCCCCCCCAAAAAAAAAAAAAAAATAAATAAATAAATAAATAAAAACGTTGAAATTTTATTCGTGCGCACCAAAATAATATTTTTAATTTGCCAATCAGCTGTCTTTTACACAATATCAAATTAACAAATTAAGGAGCAGGCACCACACCGGACCGGTGTAAGATAAAGAACTGAACGAGTGTGTAGTATGAAAGGTGCCAGACATAGCAGTAAGAAAAATACAAACACTTGAGTTTTTGGGATGTTTTTTTTTTTTTTCTTTTTTTTTTGTTTTTTTTTTTGGTATTTTTCTTTCTTGCTTTGTCTGGCACCTATCTTTCAAACACACTTGTTCAGTTCATTGTCTTACTTTAAATCAATTATATAAATTAGCGAAAATATTCCGCTATCGTTGATTATTAAAATGTTTATTCAACGCGTTCAAAGCATTATACAACGATTAGGTATTTACTAAGAAATGATAGGGTTTTCCAATGGGAGGGGTGGAATATACATGTTTCGATTATTATTATTTTTTTCTGCCAAAAACAATTTTTTTCAACAGAATAGTCGATTTTTTGTTTATCTATCTATCTGTCTATCTATCTATCTATTTATCTATCTATCTATCTATCTATCTATCTATCTATCTATCTATCTATCTATCTATCTATCTATCTATCTA
>NC_088370.1:20666133-20683853 GCF_034508935.2 Berghia stephanieae | reverse complement strand
TTTTTTTTTTTTTAAAAAAGGGGCTTTTATATAGTGCAATATCCACTAAACGTGCTGAAAGCGCTTTACAAGGGGTCCCAGGCCAACAGCAACACGTACCATGTTAGGCGATATTCCAATATTTTTTCGGTCCGGGACAACACTGTTTACTGCCAGGTATTCATTTTACATCTGGTAGGGTGAGAGAATGTGAGTAAAGACCCCTTTTCCCAAAGGGATTTAAACCATGCACCGAGCGGGGCGAGGCTCAAACCCCCAGGACCTTCCGACCCCGAAAGCGGGGTGTCATACCACTGACAAATACCCGCTTTAGTAAACTCATCTCAGCTCTATTTTATTAGCGATGACCTTGGCCTTTAGGCTTGGATTTTTAAAACTATTTTTTTTTCTTACCGTAGATGTAATGTGAAGAAAAGTAGGCGACGTCCGACGTGCACTTGTTTACAGGTTTGATAACCCATATTGTCATGGCCTAATTGTTGTCATGGAAATATCTACTCTTAAACCAACGCAAACTATTCTTCAATACAACAAGGTTATCTAAATCAAGCCCATACTTGTGTCAGGTTATCAGACCTGTATAGATAGTTCGAAGATGACGCCCAATCGGGGTCTTTGTTATTTTTTTTGCCACCCGCTTTTATGAGTAATACTCACTGAACTGTATTAACCCGACTATAAACGTTCATGGATACACACAGTTTTATGTGTTGGTCCGTTATACTTCCGGTTGGCAATGTTATGAGCTTCTTAGCCAAGCACATACTATCTATAGATAGTGTGCTAAGAAGCTCACAACATAAAGATTAGATAGTATGCAGATGACGTCACTCAGGCCTTTGTTATTGTTTTTGCCATCCGCGTTTGTGAGTTGTTCTCACTAAACTGTATTAACGAGACTATAAAAGTTCATGGTGACACAGAGTTTGTGTGTTGGTCCGTTATACTTCCGGATGGCAATGTTGTGAACTCCTTGGCCAAGCGCATTCTATCTATAGATAGTATGCGCATGGCCAAGAAGCTCATAACATTCCCATCCGGAAGTATAACGGACCAACACACAAAACTGTGTGTATCCATTGACGTTTATAGTCGGGTTAATACAGTTTAGTGAGAACAACTCACAAACGCGGATGGCAAAAACAATAACAAAGGCCTGAGTGACGTCATCTGCATACTATCTATAACGTTAGTATAACGGATCAACACACAAAACTAGGTGTAACCATTCAAAGTTCATAATCTGGTTAATACAGTTTAGTGAGAATTACTCATAAACGCGTATGGCAAGAAACAATAACAAGGACCCAAGTGATGTCAATTTCATTCTGTCTATAATATGTTCACGCCAACAGTAGACTTATTTGTTTATTTATTTATTTTATTTATTCATTCACTCATTTCATTTATTTATCTATTCTTTTAAAATTTTTTATTCATTTATACTTTTAATTGTTTTTTATTTGTTTTTGCTTTTTCATTACTTAACTATTTACATGTCTTTTTTTTGTTTAATTTACTTGTAATATATTCACTGAATCGTTTGATGTTTAAGTGTACGTGCGTGCGCTCGTGTTTGTGCGGCTGTGTGGTCATGTGTTATGACTCTCGCTTTCGGATCGGAAAGTCCTGGTTTCGGCGCATAGTTGAGTCCTTGGATAAGGCTCTTTACTCACATTCTCTCGCCGTATTCAGGTATAAAATGAGTACCTGGCCGTTATCGGCGTTGTCTCTGTCGGAATAAATTGTAATATCTCCTTACAGGCGTCATGTCTCGTCCTACATGTTACGTGCTGCTTGTTGGTCAGGGACTGTTTGTAAAGCGCTTTGAGCACGTTTAGTGGATATTGCACTTTTAAAAGCTCAAGTTTGCGCGTGTGTGTGTGTGTGTGTGTGTGTGTGTGTGTGTGTGTGTGTGTGTTTGTGCGCGCGCGCGGAGATGGGAGGGGAGGGAGGCGTGAATGTTTTGTATTTGTATTTATTTTCAAAGTTGTTGTACTTTGGGTCGCTTTTTTATTTATTTTATTTTATGTTTTGGTATCTAGATATCTAGACTCTAGATCTGTTTACGAAGTTAATTTGCGTCGTTAAAAAAGGCTGAAACGCAAAATACGATTTGTAAACTTATCAGAATAATATGTACAAGCTGTGCATGTCACTGGTGGAGATAATGATAATGATAATGACAATATGACGGACGGGAAAGCGTTTTGTTTGGAATGTAGATGGTTGTTTTTTGTTTTTGTTTTTTTTTTGAGGGGGGGGGGGGTGCTTTGTTTTTTGTTTTTTTTTTTATTTTGTTAGGGTGTTTGTTTGTTTTTTGGATTTGTTTTATTTTTTTTGATTGGGTTATCCTAGATTTTAGACTAGGCATATTTCGATTACTATTAGAATAGCACGTTTTGTTGAATGATTTATGGCCAAAATTGATTATATTGTTGTTGTTGTTGATGATGGTGATGATGATGATGATGATGGTGATGATGATGATGACAAAATACGATTTGTAAACTTATCATTCTATCATGATATGTACAAGCTGTGCATGTCACTGTTGTAGATAATGATAATGATAATATGACGGACTGGAAAGGGTTTAGTTTGGAATGGTGTTAGTTGTTTTGTATTTTATTTGGGGGGGGGGGGGTGCTTTTTAAAAATTATTTTGTTAGGGCTTGTTTGTTTTTTTTTTGATTGGGTTATCCCCCATTTTAGAATAGGAAGAACTAATTACTATAAGAATAGCATGTTTTGTTGAATGATTTATGGCAAAAATGGATTATATTATTGTTGATGATGATTATGATTATGATGATGATGGTGGTTGTTTTTGTGATGATGACAACTTATGTTGATTATGATAGCTATGACGACAATGACGACGACGATGATGATGATAATGAAAACAACAACAACAATTACAGAGCTACATTAAAAAAATATAGGTCTATATAATAGGCTAAATTCAGGGGGGGGGGGGGGGGGGGGGGGGGGGGGGGGGGGCACTTTTCTAAATATATATATATATTTTGGCCGGAAAATGTATTTACAAAATACAACCAAATTAAATTAACCAACTTATCAAACATTTCCAACCTGGAGACTTTCATTAGAAGTCTTGGGTTTGACATTTTATACACGTTTAAGGTATTATAATCGATTGATATGTTGAATTAATGTTTATTTTTAACCAAAATAATTATTATTAAAAAAAAATTAAATTAAAAAGTGTTTAGTTGTAATTTGGCAGCCTAGATTTCAATGGCACGTGAAGGACAACCTGCTGCAGCAATAATATGACCGACTTTCGTTGTTGTTGTTGTTGTTATTTGCGCAACGTGTGTGTGTGTGTGTAGGTGCGTGTGTGTGTGTGAATAGATTGCAAATAGCTGGGAACAAATTGGATTCAGTAGTCTGATGTCTCGCCGCCTGGCAACGGCGGCCATCTTGGTTCTAAACAAAGAAAATCATTACTTTTTATTCTTCATGCTGGCTAGAACTTTTCATATGTCTTGTGACTAGAAAGTGTAAAAGTCAAAACATGATCAAGTTTATGGTTTTTTCCCCTCTGGGTACGCTTTTATGCTCGCCGGAGAAATATTTCATACGGCGTCCGCCATTGTTCTGATAGTTTAGAGCCAGTGTTGCTAAGTTACCATGCGTCATTAGGAAGGAAGTGACGTTACGACTATTGAATCCTATTATATTGTCCGGATGAGACATATAGGTGATCTCAAACTAAGTACATTGGTAGTATGCTCTTGGATTCTACATCTGATCCCTATTTGTTCCCAGTTCCCCTTCGTCTTACTTTCTCTTGGCTGCTTTAATTGTGATTCTAGAACTTTTTACTATCCCATTTTCTTCCTTTTTACTGGCGCTGATATGACCTTAATGTGTTGCAAGCGCCGTAAAATCCTTTAAAAAAAAAAAAAAATCTTCTTCTTTTTCTTCTTTTTCTTCTTTTTCTTCTTCTTCTTCTTCTTCTTCTTCTTCTTCTTCTTCTTCTTCTTCTTCTTCTTCTTCTTCTTCTTCTTCTTCTTCTTCTTCTTCTTCTTCTTCTTCTTCTTCTTCTTCTTCTTTTTCTTCTTATTATTATTATTTATTATTATTATATTATTATTATTTTATTATTATTATTTTATATTATTATTATTATTATTATTATTATTATTATTTTTTTTATTATTTTTTTTTCTTTTTATTTTTTTTTATTATTATTTTTATTTTATTTTTTTCTTCTTCTTCTTCTTCTTTCTTCTTCTTCTTCTTCTTCTTCTTCTTCTTCTTCTTCTTCTTCTTCTTCTCTTCTTCTTCTTCTTCTTCTTCTTTTCTTCTTCTTCTTCTTTCTTTCTTCTTTCTTCTTCTTCTTCTTCTTCTTCTTCTTCTTCTTCTTCTTCTTTCTTTTTTCTTATTATTTTTTTATTTTTTTTTTTTTTTTTATTATTATTATTATTTTTTTTATTCTTGTTGTTTTGTTTTTGTTGTTGTTTTTTTTTGCTTAATTTTTCTCAGTGATGATGTCATTTATTATATATTATCTTACTATTTATTTATATATTATTTTCTATTATTTTTTATATTATTATTATTATTATTATTATTATATTTTTATTATGATGTTATATATTCTAATTTCGTATATTATTATATATATATATATATATATATATATATATATATATATATATATATATATATATATATATATATATATATAACCTTTTATAAAGACATGGTTACATATTATGAAGAATGGGGGATTAGAAGATGAATCGGCAATATTTTGTTCTTTTCAATACAAAAATAAAATTATAGCTCCTCGAACTGAAGTGACATTGAATTATTATACACAGGCGGTGACAAACAGCCCATTAAAATCAAGTTTACGTCACTTCGCTCTTTGTTATCATCGTAAATGTTGCTGCTTGAAGCTCGAAGATATAAAAACAACTATCTATGTGGAATTGAATGTAAGCTGCGATTTAATATAATATATACGAAAAACAGATACAATGGACGTTGCTGGTTTCCCCCTTTATGAACAAAGCAGGATGAATGAAACACTACCATTCTGTGTAATCATTTAATCATGGTATAGATAGTATGCGCTTGGTTAAGAAGCTCATAACATTGCCATCCGGAAGTATAACGGACCAACACACAAAACTGTGTGTATCCATGAACGTTTATAGTCGGGTTAATACAGTTCAGTGAGCATTACTCATAAACGCGGATGGCAAAAAACAATAACAAAGACCCGAGTGACGTCATCTTCGAACTGTCTATAAAAACGGTGATGAAATAAGACTAAAGTTTAGGCCGCATTTTCAGTAGGAACATTCTAAGGTTTGGCAAAGTGTCGAGATTTTAGTTTCAGGTTTCAGTACTTCTTCCTGCTGGCACCCATGAACACTACAGACGAATGAGATAATGTGGTTTAGTAGAATTGTTAAGATTAATAAACAAAAACAGTGAAAGTATTTAAGATTTTGGTCAGACAATTCGTCCTTCAAATATCGATTTGATTAAAATTTACCCTCATCTTGGCTGCCAAACTCAAACCTGGGACTTTATGTTTATGAAGTTAGGTTTTTAGCTCTCACTTAAGTGTCCCTCTAATATGATATATTATTATAAACGTTTAAAGTTACTGATAATTGTGTGTGTGTTTGGTAAGATCTTCTGGCGGGCAGAACGACTGAGTGTTTTACCTAAACGCGTAGCATGAATAGTATGCCACGCAGTATGGTTTTATTGTTTTTTTTTTTTTTTTTTTCAACTGCAATCGTTTGAAAAAACATAATATATCAAACACGGTTGGTTGTTTTTCCAATATTTGATTGTTGTTGTTATATGACGGGGAATCAGAGCATGACTGGTTGGTAGTAGTAGTACCTTTGTGAGTACACCATTGACATGACAACGTGCGCTGTGAATGAATGGTTACATCAACATGATTGATTGAGACATTTATTTTTAAAATGTGCGAGGTTGAGGGTGACATGAGGATAGGGTGGGGGGGAGGGGGGGGGGGGGGGGGGGGGGTTATGACGTGTAAACAACCGATTCGTTTTATATCGTTCGAAGTGAAGCATTTAAAAAACAAAACAAAACAAAAACCGTAATGAAAATGCTTGGTCACGTGATTCTATCTTGTATTGAACGTGCCATGGTGGTAGCAGTTTGTGCAAACAATGAAATATTATACTGATGTTGACATTTGAAAAATAAATGGCTGGTTGGGGTTCCCGACCTCCCACAGAATGGGTAGGCAGGGAGGTACTTACTTACTGTGTCTTCTATCCCCCCTATATTATTATCTGTTTTCCAACATGCTTTCTATTCTGTCTTTGTCTTAGAATGAGATTACTTTGGTGTTGTCATGACGCCCATGGCAGGAGTCCTTGGCTGGGAGGGAAACATTCGAATGTATAGTTAGAGTTTTGGGAGATGATGTTTTTTTTCCCCTGGGAAATCACCTCTGTTATGAAATATTATTTTTTTGTTTAAATCTTTAACATATGATTTGTAAACATGTGAGTTTATTCTTCTTAGTGGGATCTTGTGCTGTTGCCTGGGTGAGACTTTTCTGTGATCTCAAACTAAGTACACTGATCGTGTGCTCTTGGCATCTACATCTGTTCCCTATTTGTGCCGATCCCCTTTGTCTTACTTTTTCCTCAAGTCCTTTTAATTAATTATACATCTAGAATGTTTTATTACTATCCAATTTTCTGCCTGTTTACTGACGCTGATATGACCTAAATGTGTTGCAAGCGCCGGAAAACCCTTAAAAACAAAACAAACAAAAATAAAAGGGGAGTGGGTATAAAACATTATTGAATTCTTGACATAAATAGAGAAGGAAAAAAAAGTGTGTGTGTGTTGGGGGGGGGGGGGGGGGGAAGCGGAGGGAGGAATTAGGTAAATAAAACAAATGTGAACCATCGTTTCAAAACGGTGTTATGTTAGGATGGTTTAATCATTTAAGTGCCATAGTCTGCAAAAAAAAAAACAAAAAAAAACAAAAACAAAAACAAACATGTTTTTAAAAATTTGGCCGGAAAACTCGTCCTTCAAATATCGATCGATTTAAATGACCCTCATCATGGGGAAAAAACAACAACAAAAGAACAAAAAAAAAAAACAACTCTCAAATCTAAGGAAGACTTCGTGAAATTAACTGCGTACTCTCTCTCTCTCTCTCTCTCTCTCTCTCTCTCTCTCTCTCTCTCTCTCTCTCTCTCTCTCTCTCACGGGAAAGAAAATGTTATATCGCCTAACAGGTGTCATGTCTCGTTCTACATGTTAAGTCGTTTCTGTTGACTAGGGGGACCCCTTGTAAATCGCTTTGAGCACGTTCAGTGGATATTGCTGTATGTAAAAGCTCAAGTTTAAACCCTCTCCATACCAACTATAGGAAAATCGTCACATTAGTTACGATACAAATAAACATTCTTATTCAAATTTCTTTTGTACATCATAAAATTTAAAAGAATATGAACAGTGTGTTGTAGGGCATGTTTTGCTAAAGAAATTATGTATCGCAAGAATTTTACTGCTATTATGTCGGAGTGATAAAAAATCTGTTTTGTGTTAGTTATGTGTGAAGTTTTGGGGAAAATCTTGAACATGGCTGGTAAGGACAGAGTTATTGGACAATATTGTGGATTGGCTTGGGAGTATTTCCAAAAAAGAAAACCAAAAAAAAAAAAAAAAAAAAAACTTGAGCTTTTATATAGGGCAATATCCATTAAACGTGCTCAAAGCGCTTTACAAGGTGTCCCTGGTCAACAGCAACACATGTAGGACGAGACATGACGCCTGTCAGGCGATATTACAAATTTTTGGGACAGAAACAACGCTGTTAACGGCCAGGTACTCATTTTACACCTGAGTACGGTGAGACAATGTGAGTAAAGAGCCTTCTCCAAGGACTCAACTATGCGCCGAGCGAGGCTCGAACCCAGGACCTTCCGATCCGAAAGCGAGTGTCATACCACTAGACCACATAGCCGCCCCATCCCAACAAGGGGCCCATACCAATCCTATCCAGTCCAATCCATTCCTTTCTGTTTCAGATTCAGTACTGATCGCTACGACGTGCACTTTTATTCAGGTCTGATAACCCAATTCATTATGGGCTCATTTGTTGTAATAGAAATCTATTTTTTTTTTAAATAAAAAAAAACCAGACGAGATCCCTTAAGATGACCGAATTTTCTCCCTTTAAAAAAAAAAAAGAAAAAAATCTTTTTTGAAGTGTGATGTTTTTATCATTGTAAATCATCTCTCTGTTATGCATGTATAGTTATAACCACTAGTTTTGAATAAATTAGTGTACTATGTAAATATTTGAGTGTTCCTATCCTTCTTCATATTATTATTATAGTAGCGATATTCTTTGCAAGTACCCGGATGAGATTTTTAGGTACCGTCGTCAACTGGGGGAAACTTTGCCTCTTGAGTTTTGGACCACTGAGTAGAGACTGTTTAGTTTTGAGGCAATTATTTCCTATGTATAGATAGTATGCAGATGACGTCACTCAGGCCTTTGTTATTGTTTTTGCCATCCGCGTTTGTGAGTTGTTCTCACTAAATTGTATTAACCAGACTATAAAAGTTCATGGTTACACAGAGTTTGTGTGTTGGTCCGTTATACTTCCGGATGGCAATGTTGTGAACTCCTTGGCCAACCGCATTCTATTTATAATGTACAATAACTACAACAAAGCTGAGATTATTCAAAATGGTTCAAAGTCACAGAGGCACACTTGAGCAAGACAATTCACTTGTTCATTTTGGCCTATTATTGCATGTATTGTGATGCCGGGCTCACAGTATCCGCCACTGCATATTATAGATAGAACGAAGTTGACGTCACTCAAGTCTTTGTTATTGCTTTTTGCCATCCGCGTTTATGAGTGATTCTCACCAAACTGTATTAACCAGACTATAAACGTTCAAAGTTACACATAATTTTGGTCCGTTATACTTCCGGATGGCAATGTTGTGAGCTTCTTAGCCAAGCGCATACTATCTATAGCCAGGAAATAATAATAATAATAATAATAATAATAATAATAATAATAATAATAATAATAATAATAATAATAATAATATACTTTTATAGAGCGCACGGTGTCCTCAACAATGAGGCTCTTGTCGCTTTAAATTACATCAACACAAAACAATATAGAAAGTATACAACATGACATAAAAAAAAAAAAAAGAAATGTTTTCAAGGATTCTCGGATGCTCTGTGAAATGGTGTTCCATATAGGTACCCATTCAGCCCTGAGTTGAGTATGTTGGCCTGTCCTCGAAGATGGATGGATAGATAGACTGGCGGTTGATGTTACTCGACTGTGCTGTACTTGAAAGGCCCAGGTACAAATTATCGGTATTGCCAAGAGTTTCATCATTACTGTTACTGCCATCTCGGTGAATGCTGTCTCTTTGAACTTGGAAGAAAAAGAGATAAAATTTACAGTAACTTGGAAGAAAAAGAGATAAAATTTACAGTTCTCCCTTTGAAAGGTTAGATGCTAGCGTATGTATCAACAATTGGGTTCTGTTGTGTTTGCTTGCATCCGACTGCAGTTCTTTGAACTCTTTCCTCAATGCGCGCGTGTTGCGCTATTTTTAGCATCAGTCGGATCTAATTATCTCCCCGCCGTGTCAGCTGCTATGTGTTTGACCTCGTTGTCGTCATGACCTAGATTCTAACGGTCAACTGGTGACCTAGTTGCCGGCGTTTATTTTGACATGCGCAGAGGCGAGCTTGTCGCTTGGCCTCGGATAACATCGATTTCCATTGGTGCTGCCCTTAGTCCACCGCTGAATTGGATTGGCAGATTGGCAGTTTTATTGCTAAACTAAAAATAAAAATGTGATTATAAAATTTGTTAGGCATTAATATAATAATTTTATCCATTTGAATTTTTGCTATTTTCTTTCGATAAATCAACTAATTAAAGATGCATTGAAGAACATTAAAACCGTACCACAATTTTTTATTCTTATTTGGATACATGTCTACGCACATGCGCACACCAAGTCAATCAATAGGTTCAAATAAAGAATATGAAAGAACTCAAAACATGTGTATATATTTTTCCCTTATTAAATCATTTCTCGTGATAATGAAAGAGGAAAAGCAATGAGCTTTTCGGGTCTTCAGATGACATTTTCTACAATAGGCCATACTGCAAAATTCACAAATCCGTCATAAATTAAACTAGTATTAAATACAATATGTGACGGCTATCTGAACCGTTTTAAGTGCTCTGTTGAATCGGTAACCGGTAATGTCTGGTGATTTTAATTTTAATGTAGACTACCTAAAGTATTTAACATGGATAAAATGCTAACGTAACTTTGGTATTATTTTTTTCCCCACCTCAACTGGCGTTTTTTTTTTTCTGTGTTTTTATTGTTACGCATTTGACGTTTGATGCAAACAATTATCTGACAATGATGAACATCAAGCGATTCTCTCGCAAATAATAGAAAAAACTTACCATCTCTGCACTCGATTCATCAACACCAACAAATCCACCACGTCTAATTAACATCACCCATACACCAGCATATCATTGTTTGATTGATGTTGGTGTTGAGTATTGGCTATTGGTCATTAAACGCCCTGGTCAATTATCCGATGTGTGTACCAGGATCTCAAGTGTGGTCTTGTGTAGGTTTTATGTTGAGTTTGATGTTTTTGTGTTTGGATAGCTCGGGGGGGGGGGGGGGGGGGGGGGGGGGGGGGGGGGGGGTACTGCTCAATAAACGCCCTGCCCTCTCTTGTGTCCAGCAATGTCTGGTCTTTGTGTGTGTGTGTGTGTGTGTGTGTGTTTGTGTTTGTGTGTGCGCGCGCACTTTCTTTGTGTGCGTGTGTGTGTATGTGTGTTAATGACCTAATATAAAAAATCTTGTAATCTCCTTTTAAATCTCATTTTACTTTTAATTGTCCGACTTTAGTCTCTCCCTAATTCTGCTTTGCGGTTAGCTAAAAACAAAAATCAAACACATACCATTCTCCAGCTGTATAGATAGTATGCAGATGACGTCACTCAGGCCTTTGTTATTGTTTTTGCCATCCGCGTTTGTGAGTTGTTCTCACTAAACTGTATTAACCAGACTATAAAAGTTCATGGTTACACAGAGTTTGTGTGTTGGTCCGTTCTACTTCCGGGTGGCAATGTTGTGAACTCCTTGGCCAAGCGCATTCTATCTATATTGCGTACCAACACACAAAACGATGTGTAACTGTGAACGTTTATTGTCTGGTTGGCTGGTTAAAAAAAATAACAAAGAACCGAGGGACGTCAATTTTGTCACATCTATTACACATACCGGCTATCAACAACTCGCCCCTTTCTCTTTCCTCCATGTTTATTTAATTTATTTATTTATTTTAATTTTATTTATCTATTCATTCATTTGTATATTTGTTTATTTGTTTATTTATTTATTCATTTATTTATTTATTTATTTATTTATTTATTTATTTATTTATTTATTTGTATGTTTTTAATTGTTGTAACCAGTTAACTGTCGTACTCTGGAAAAACTGGAATTTAAAAATTTGGTCAGAAAACTCACTCGTCCTTCAAGTATCGATCGATTTAAATGACCCTTATTTCTGGTAAAAAAAAAACAAACAAAACAACAACAACAAAACTTCCAAACCTGGGACTTCCGCGAAGTCTTCCTTCAGTCCCAGGTTTGAGAGGTTTTTTTTTGCCAAGATGAGGGTCATTTTAATCGATCGAAATATGAAGAACGAGATTCCTGGACGAATGTTTAAATTACGTTGGTATTTTTTTTTCTCCAGAATACAGTTACATTGCCATCTCCATCTTCCTTTCTTTCAGTCGCACTGGCGTCAATGGCCGTAGCCGTCGTTAGCTTATAGCCTGACACTAGAATCCTTTAAGACTTATAGTTTGACGTCATTTTTTTTTTTTAGGTTTATGTATGTAGCGTCTGGGGAGTTGTCGTTAGTAGAGCTCAAGGAATGAAGTGATTCCATTGGTTGAACTATTGAATACAACTCACGATATGTTTTCTTTTTTGTTTTTTGTTTTTTGTTGTTGTTGTTGTTGTTTTGTTGTTTTTTTTTTTGTTTTGTTTTTTTTTTTTTTTTGGGGGGGGGGGGGGGGGGGGGGGGGGCAAAGACGTATTTTGACATTATTTTTGGGTCAGTATCAGGCTGAACGATGGCTACGGCAATGATCCACTTTTCCTTTCTCTCAATCCATCCCCTTTCATGTCGACGGTGTAAAGGCCATTTTCCTGTCACTTACTTTGTACATCTTAATGCTATGCGTTTAATTAAAATAACAAAAAAACCTCATGACATCCGCCAGCCGGATATTGATGCTATGCGTTGAGCCAAACATCTCAAAACATCCGCCTGCCGGATATAACAAAAAACCGTGTGTTACTTTGTCTTTAGTCTAATTGGATTCAATAGTCTGATGTCACGTCGCCCAGCAACGGCGGTCATCGTGGTTCTAAACGAAGAAAATCGGTACTTTTTATTCTTCATGCTGGCTAGAACTTTTCATATGTCTTGTGATCAGAATGTGTAAAAGTCAAAGCATGATCAGATTTATAATGTTTTTTTTCCCTCTGGATACGCTTTTATGTTCGTCGGAGAAATATTTCATAAGGGCGTCGCCATTGTTCCGATAGTTTAGAGCCAGTTACTAAGTTACCATGCGTCATTACCAGGGAAGTGACGTTACGACTGTTGAAGCGATTTGGTTAGCTAAAAACAATAACAAAGAGCTGAGCGACGTCGACTTCGTTCCTTCTGATCCGCCCCAAATTACATAAGACATGGTGTGCAAAGGTCGTGGATAGCTCATACGGTAGAGTCACGATCTCCCCGGCCAGGCGGAGTTGTCGTAGTACCAGTAAGGTCAAGGTCGCGGGTTCGAGCCCCCATCGCCCCCCCCCCCCCCCTCGAAATTTTTATTCTCTGTTGTCTTCTGGCACTTTCCTACTCACTTTTTTGATTTGTTATGAGACTTTCAAGTTGATGATTACGAGAGAGTTTGTTGTGCGGATTATTTTTTTTTTTTTTTTTTTTTTTGTATTGGGTAGGTGAGAGGGAACAGTTATTTTATTTGTTTGTTTTTTTTATAGAAATTTAACTTTTTTTTTGTTTGTCTTTTTTTTATTTAATCTAATAATTTGAGTTAATAATTTTTGATTAGTTCATGTTATTTAATTTTTTATTTTATTTTGTATTATTTTGTTGTTTATTTTATTTGTTTATTTATGTTATTTTATTTATTTATATTTTTTATTTATCTTTTATTTTTTAGACTATCTACTGTATTTATTTTTGTGCTCTGCCTTTTTATTTTATAGTTTATTATTTGATTAATATTATATAGTAAAAATAAAAAATAAGTTATGATCACCCAGACCCATTTCACGTGTTTTCCTTATATATCTTCACATACTTTATATTTCTTTCATCTTTCTCTCTCTCTCTATTCACGCCAGCAGTTGACGAATCAGCCACCTCCCCTTCCAGCTCCGCCATGGTGGAGCAGCCCCACGAACTCACCAAGCCGCCCACCGGGAACGGACCACGCCCCCACCGGTGCACGGTGTGTCAAAGGTCATTTCGGGAAGTCGCGACCTTGAGAAAGCATGAGCAGCTCCACAGGGCGGACAGGCCCTACGTGTGCATGACCTGTGGCAAGAGTTTCTTGTGGTCCTCAAATCTAAAGGTAAGCAGTTTGGTTTTTTTTTTGTCACGTGCAAGATAAGTTATAAATAAGTACATTTGTAAAAGTAAAAAAAATAAAAAAATTCCCTTTATACATCCCATAGGGGAAATTTGTCTGTAGGGTCTATTCCAAGTGAAGACTGGAATAACCCAGACGTCAGCCGCAGTGCAGCGACGCAAATTGAGCTAAGGTGAGGCGACTTGCTCAAGGCCACTCAGAGTAGCGGCGAGTGATCGAACTCGGTACCTTTCGGGTACGAAGCAAAGAGCGTACCGTTGAGTCACGCTGCCCCCTAATGACCAAACTGTGTTTCCGTACGTATAATTCACACAGCCTCTACGGCGAGTCCATAGAATGAAGCGTTCCCGAGAAAGCATACAATTTCTAAATGAATTTGAAGTTGAATTTGAATTTGTATCGTTAAGATGCAAAAAATGGCCTTTGTCTTTAATAATAATAATAAAGTCTTTTTCTATAGCGCTAAATGCCGAAGCCTCAAAACGCTTTACAATATACTTATCAAGCCATAATAAGACCATAAACACACTCATACCGAGACAAACAGACGCACACACTAACTATGCAAGTTTTACAATAATTGACATTCAACAAAATGGAATCAAAAATAAAACGAATAATTTACTCATCAAGAAGAAAATTTCTACGAAATGATACGTCTGTGTTTCCGTACTTTAAATCCAGGCAGGTTCATTAGTGATTCCGCACGAATGAACATCAAATGCTTTAAAATGTAAATAGCAAATCATTCTTTCTGCTCTATGAGGGTAGCCGTTCTGTATGTCTATGATTCCATGCAGGCAAACATGCACATATTTGCAGGTCTCCTAACCGAACTTATATAATATGGGCGTTTCATTTTTGTAATGGACAACATTTAGCATTGATGTTAGAAGATACTTCCATTAAAACAATGAAATTATAACAATTTGAGTTCTGAGACTGGGAAATATATACACGTCGATAGGGCCTATTAACGAGTCTACACATGTGAACGTTTATTTTAATATAAAATTCAAATCAATATCATTTAATTTGTTCTTTTAATGAAATGGCCATTCTGTGTTGTCGTGCATTTATTTTTCCACGCGTTTACGTCCATTCTCGTCTGTATAAATATACATTTTTAAAAAATGTATAATATAATTTATTTATTTCTATAAAATGGCCAGTCTGTGTTTCCGTACTTTGACTTGACTGAGATCCACGAGCGAGACCTCGAGAATTTGAGTCTATATAGAAATGCTAAATTTGTTACTAATTATTGTACATGATATCCTTTGTTTTTATAATTTATTATTACTATTATTATTATTATTATTATTATTATTATTATTATTATTATTATTATTATTATTATTATTATTATTATTATTATTATTGTTATTATTATTATTATTATTATTTTGTCTTTAAATAAAACTGAAATGACCAATCTGTGTTTCCGTACACTGTTTTTTTTTCTCCATGTAGGTCCACGAGCGAGTCCACACGGGAGAGCGTCCATACAAATGTAAAATCTGCCACAGGTGCTTCACACAGTCCAATGACCTCAGACGGCACGAACGAAACGTCCACATGAGGGGCAAAATATACGGGTACAAAAACACGGGTCGACAAAGTAGCCAGGTGAGTGGTGAAAATTAATCAGTAGATTTTTGACCAATCAAAAACATGGAATTTGTGACACATCTTCACACGTGCTCGGACAAACATAGTTGGTTGTCTCGAAAAATAAACGTGAATGAAATCGTCCTCTCTCTGATCATTGTTATTGGTTTTTTTTTTACCGCTAAATTGGTGACTAGCTATCACACGATTTTCTCGATCATGTTAAAAAACGTTTAAATTTACACAACGTCTTCTCTTTTGGTTCTATTAATCAGCCGGTAGAACAGTGGGTGTTTTACTTAGACACATACCATCGACAGTAAAACCTTTTGAGTTTGCTATCTTTACCAATACTCTTCAACAGTCGTAACGTCACTTCCTTCCTAATGACACATGGCAACTTAGTAACACTGGCTCCAAACTATCGGAACAATGGCGGACGCCTTATGAAATACTTCTCCGGCGAGCATAAAAGCGTATCCAGAGGAGAAAAACATTATAAATATGATCTTGTTTTGACTTTTATACATTCTGACAGCTTGAAGAATAAAAAGTAATGATTTTCTTTGTTAAGAACCAAGATGGCCGCCGTTGCCGGGCGGCGTGACACCAGACTACTGAATCCAATTGTTTTATCATCTCACAAATAAATGTGGTGGTCTATATATAAACAATAACAAGGAGCTGAGTGACGTCAACTTCATTCCCTCTATAACCGTGTGTGTGTTTGTGTGTTTGTTTGTGCACACATGTTGTATTAAGACTTTTAGAATATCCGTCTATGCCCTCGATTTACACACCAGTCGAGTGTGCAATTATGATGAATGGGCATGATCTATATAGATAGTATGCAGATGACGTCACTCAGGCCTTTGTTATTGTTTTTGCCATCCGCGTTTGTGAGTTGTTCTCACTAAACTGTATTAACAAGACTATAAAAGTTCATGGTTACACAGAGTTTGTGTGTTGGTCCGTTATACTTCCGGATGGCAATGTTGTGAACTCCTTGGCCAAGCGCATTCTATCTATAGATAGTATGCACTTTTGGCTAAGAAGTTCACAACATTGCCATCAAGAAGTATAACGGACCAACACACAAAACTGTTTAATCCATGAACGTTTATAGTCAGGTTAATACAGTTCAGTGAGAAGTACTCATAAACGTGGATGGCAAAAAGAATAACAAAGACATGAGTGACGTCATCTTCGAACTATCTATAGATAGTATGCACTTTTGGCTTAGTTACCCAATTTCATTCGAACTTTTGTTCAAGTCGAGACACCTGCATAGACGCCACAGAGTTTTGATAAGCACTATCCGTGAATAGTCACGATTTTTTTGTCAATCAACACACCGTTTATTTAGCATTTTTTACATGTCAATCAACACGCCATCTAGCATTTGACGCGACCACCTACTTTCAAATCACCTTATTTTAGATGACCCAAACAAAGAAAAGAAAGTTAGAGGGGGGAAAAAACAACATATAAAACCAACAATAAAAACAAAATAAACAAAAAAGATGCGACGAAAATAAAATAAAATACAAACTTAAAACTATAAAAGAAATCAAAACAAATTAAGATAAAAAAAAAAGAACTGAGTCAATCGCGTTTGCCCGCCCCACTTTACGACAGTTTGAGGGCAAAGTTCCACCTTGCTTATCTTGTTAAAACATGTCGTCGGTTTGCGAATATCTTTCTCTTCCCTCCTCCTCCTCTTCTTCTTCTTCTTTTCCCTCTGTCCTCTCCTCATCCTCCTTCTTCTCTTCCTTCTCCTTCTCACCGTTCCCCTCTTCCTCCTTGTTTTCTCCAACCTCCTCTCACGTCCATTTCCTCCTACTCTTAGTTTCCCCCCCCCCCCCTTCTCTCCTCATCCTTCTTCTTCTCTTCTTCTTCTTCTTCTTTTCTCTTCTTCTTCTTCTTCTTCTTCTTCTTCTTCTTCTTCTTCTTCTTCTCTTCTTCTTCTTCTTCTTTCTTCTTCTTCTTCTTCTTCTCTTCTCTTCATTCCTTCCTCCTCCTTCCTCCTCCCCTCCTCCCCCTCCTCTTCTTCTTCCCTTCCCATTTCTCTCCCCCCCCCCCCCTCCAGATATCTCACTTTTTTTTATGATTAAGAGACAGAACAAACAAACAAACAAACAAACATGCTGAATTTATGGGGGAGTTTCCGAATATTCATCGGGGCCTCTTCAACCTACTGTACCAGCTGTGACTGAATAATACGCCATAAAAATAAATTGGGCCAGAGAATACAACAGTTCTTGAATGAAATTACAACGAAAAGACGCATCGGCTTGAAACCAAAAGCAGAGGATTGAGATGTGCATTTATAAC
>NC_088370.1:20663870-20666033 GCF_034508935.2 Berghia stephanieae | reverse complement strand
TTACACAGAGTTTGTGTGTTGGTCCGTTATACTTCCGGATGGCAATGTTGTGAACTCCTTGGCCAAGCGCATTCTATCTATAGATAGTATGCACTTTTGGCTAAGAAGTTCACAACATTGCCATCAAGAAGTATAACGGACCAACACACAAAACTGTTTATCCATGAACGTTTATAGTCAGGTTAATACAGTTCAGTGAGAAGTACTCATAAACGTGGATGGCAAAAAGAATAACAAAGACATGAGTGACGTCATCTTCGAACTATCTATAGATAGTATGCACTTTTGGCTTAGTTACCCAATTTCATTCGAACTTTTGTTCAAGTCGAGACACCTGCATAGACGCCACAGAGTTTTGATAAGCACTATCCGTGAATAGTCACGATTTTTTTGTCAATCAACACACCGTTTATTTAGCATTTTTTTACATGTCAATCAACACGCCATCTAGCATTTGACGCGACCACCTACTTTCAAATCACCTTATTTTAGATGACCCAAACAAAGAAAAGAAAGTTAGAGGGGGGAAAAAACAACATATAAAAACCAACAATAAAAACAAAATAAACAAAAAAGATGCGACGAAAATAAAATAAAATACAAACTTAAAACTATAAAAGAAATCAAAACAAATTAAGATAAAAAAAAAAGAACTGAGTCAATCGCGTTTGCCCGCCCCACTTTACGACAGTTTGAGGCAAAGTTCCACCTTGCTTATCTTGTTAAAACATGTCGTCGGTTTGCGAATATCTTTCTCTTCCCTCCTCCTCCTCTTCTTCTTCTTCTTTTCCCTCTGTCCTCTCCTCATCCTCCTTCTTCTCTTCCTTCTCCTTCTCACCGTTCCCTCTTCCTCCTTGTTTTCTCCAACCTCCTCTCACGTCCATTTCCTCCTACTCTTAGTTCCCCCCCCCCCCTTCTTCTCCTCATCCTTCTTCTTCTCTTCTTCTTCTTCTTCTTCTTCTTCTTCTTCTTTCTTCTTCTTCTTCTTCTTCTTCTTCTTCTTCTTCTTCTTCTTCTTCTTCTTCTTCTTCTTCTTCTTCTTCTTTTTCTTCTTCTTCATTCCTTCCTTCCTTCCTTCCTCCTCCTCCTCCTCCCCCTCCTCTTCTTCTTCCCTTCCTATTTCTCTCCCCCCCCCCCCTCCAGATATCTCACTTTATTTTATGATTAAGAGACAGAACAAACAAACAAACAAACAAACATGCTGAATTTATGGGGGAGTTTCCGAATATTCATCGGGACCTCTTCAACCTACTGTACCAGCTGTGACTTGAATAATACGCCATAAAAATAAATTGGGCCAGAGAATACAACAGTTCTTGAATGAAATTACAACGAAAAGACGCATCGGGCTTGAAACCAAAAGCAGAGGATTGAGATGTGCATTTATAACCGATTTACATTTGACACGTACGTAACATGATAGAAAATGGTTGTCGCTTTGACGTCGTGTTGAGTAATCGATAAAAAAAAATAAATTAACACATGTCACAAAATACGTACTGATTTCACCCTTGACCTTACAAGACGAAGTGATTTATTTTTAAAAATTAAATCACAACACTTACTTATTTACTCGTGTTTGCTATGGATGTTCATATTTATTTCCACATTTAGATTTATGGTAGTTTTAGCAGAAAAAAAAATGATGCCTGGAAAATTTTGGCTTTGTTTTTTTCCAGATCATTTGGCAATTTTCTATGACAAATTTGGCTTTTTTTTTTTCTTTCTTTTTTTTTCTTTCGTTATTTGTTTGTTCGGTATTGTTTTGTTTTTTTTGTTTTTTTTTTAATTGTTTTTTTTTTTTTCTCTTTTGTTTGTTTGGTTTCTTTTTCAATATTTTTCTGGCAATCCTGATTAGATATAGATTTTATGAAGTTGACGTCACTCGGGTCTTTGTTATTGTTTTTTGCCTCCTCCTCCTCCTCCTCCTCCTCCTAATCCTCCTCCTCCTCCTCCTAATCCTCCTCCCCTCCTCCTACCTCCTCCTCCTCCTAATCCTCCTCCTCCTCCTCCTAATCCTCCTCCCCTCCTCCTACCTCCTCCTCCTCCTAATCCTCCTCCTCCTCCTATCCTCCTCGTCGTCTTCTTCTTCCTCCTTTTTTCCTTCGTTCCTTTCCTCTTCTTCTCACGTGACTAAAAAAAAAAACAACTCAGGCAAACACA
>NC_088370.1:20656370-20658870 GCF_034508935.2 Berghia stephanieae | reverse complement strand
CGGCGGGCGTTCGGCCCGGGGAGCCACAGCACGGAGCCTCCCCGAGAAGTCCGCTCAAGTTAGAACAGGTAGGCAGGCGTTGTTCGTTGGTTTGTCTGGTCAAGGGAGGGCGGCTTCCCACGTCCTTCCAACATTTGTTCTTTCCCTCTCCATTGTTATTATTATTATTATTATTATTATTATTATTATTATTATTATTATTATTATTATTATTATTATTATTATTATTATTATTATTATTTTATTATTATTATTATTATTATTATTATTATTATTATTAATATTATTATTATTATTATTTTTATTATTATTATTATTGTTTTTGTTTGTTGTTATTATTATTATTATTATTATTATTATTATTATTATTATTATTATTATTATTATTATTATTATTATTAATATTATTATTTGTTTTTTGTTGTTGTTTTTTTTTTTGTTTTTTTGCCATCCACGTTTATGAGTACTTCTCACTTAACTGTATTATCCAGACTATAAAAGTTCAAGGTTACACATAGTTTTTGTGTGTTGATCCGTTATACTTCCGGATGGCAATGTAGTGAGCTTCTGAACCAAGCGCATACTATCTATCTTTAGATCGCTCCCATTGACATGAAACGCTACATACGACATGTCGTGCGAGGACCCGGTCCGTTCCCCTTCAGAGCGCCTCACATGACATGCACGATTTACAGTAGAATGTTAGAATGACTCACTCACGTCACGGTTTGTTTGTAACCATGCAAATAATATAGATAGTTCGAAGATGACGTCAGTCGGGTCTTTGTTATTGTGTTTTGCCATCCGCGTTTATGAGTAATGCTCACTGGACTGTATTAACCCGACTATAAACGTTCATGGATACACACAGTTTTGTGTGTTGAACTGTTATACTTCCGGATGGCAATGTTGTGAGCTTCTTAGCCAAGCGCATACTATCTATAGAAAAAAAAAGGCGTCAATTAAATAATATGATAATACCTCTCGCCCCGAGAAATATTTCTAATATAATTTTTTTAAAAGGAAGGAAAAAAAAAGGGGGGGGGGGGGGGGGGGGGGGGGGGGGGGGGTGGGTGGGGGGGGAGATCATGCGATTTTAAAAATCTTGTGTAATTTCTTTCGCCTGCAAATTATGACATGTAATACCAAGTCTTTTCTTGTGGTGGTGGGGGTGAGTGCCTAAGCGTGACTTCGAACATTTTATTATGATATAACTCCTCCCCCCCCCCCCCTTTCTCTTACTATTTGTATCGTTCTCTCTCTCTCTCTCTCTCTCTCTCTCTCTCTCTCCCTCTCTCTGTCTGTCTGTCTCTCTCTCTCTCTCTCTCTCTCTCTCTCTCTCTCTCTCTCTCTCTCTCTCTATCTCTATCTATCTATCTATCTCTCTCTCAATCTATAATAATAATAATAATAATAATAATAAAAAAAAAATAATAATAATAATAATAATAATAATGATAATAATAATAATAATGATGATGATGATGATGATGATGATGATGATAAACAAAACAAAATAAAAATCAAGAAACAAACAAACAGGTTACAAAATAACAAACAACCCCCCCCCCCCTCCACCAAAAAAAAAATAAAATAAAATAAAAATCATTAAAAATAAAAAGGGGGTGTTTGAATGAATTTTTGGGGCAAAAGCGAACGAGCAGTGTTTTATTTCTATCATGTTCCCGTTCTGCTCTATTAATATTTAATAAAAGGCTGTATGTAATGATTGAAATAATAAATTTACTCTGCATCGCCGTACTGTTGGTAATATAAAATTAAAAAAAAAAAAACTCGGTTTGGTTGTTTTTTTTTTGTTTGTTTTTTTTTTTGTTTTTTTTGTTTTTTTGTTTTTTTTTTGGTTTTTTTTTTTTTTTGGTTTTTTTTTTTTTTCTTGTTTTTGTTTTGTTTTTTTTTTGTTGTTTTTTTTTTTTTTTTTTTTAACTTATTAAATTTTTACAAAGACCCGTCCTCAAATTTTCTTTTTTTTTTTTAATATTTTTTTTTAGTGGGGTTTTTTAAAAAAAAAAGATTTGTTCAAAAACCTCCCCCTTTTTTAATTTTTAAATTTTATTAAACGGTTGTTTTTTTTAGATTTGTTCAGACAACTATCCTTCAAATAATGTCAATCTCCCAAAAAAAAAAAAAAATTAATTTTTTTATTATATTTTGTCAAATGAAAAATAATCTCGTTAAAGATTATCAAACCCCGGTTTCAAAAGGTTTTTATTTCCATATCCAATCGCTCGAGGTTTAAAGGGGGGTATTTGGGGGCACCCGGGGTTTTTTGTCTGCAAATTGGTTTGTGGAGACACTCGCGTTCGGATCGGAAGGTGGGGGGCGGCCTCGCTCGGGGGGCATAGTTTTGAGCCTTTTAAAAATGCCCTTTACCCACATTTTCTTGGGGGTAAAAAGATACCCGGCCGTCAACACGTCGCTTGTCTGAAATATTGTAATATCGCCTAACAGGCTCATGTCGGGGCTCGTTTTAAAATATTAT
>NC_088370.1:20647109-20656271 GCF_034508935.2 Berghia stephanieae | reverse complement strand
TTTTACATTATTTTTTAATATTTTTCTTTTACTATATCGTAATAATAAAATTTGATGTTTTTAAAATATCGATTATTATTTTTTTCCGTTTTTTTTTTCCTTCCATTTTTTTTATGACTGTGGGTTTTAAAATAATTCTCTCATTGCAACACTGGTTTTAATTTAGATCGTATTCTGTTGACTAAGGGAGATTATAATATAGCGATGCGACTCTGGCCTCATCGAAACCCGTTACAGGTTTCCT
The DNA here is from genome assembly GCF_034508935.2 of Berghia stephanieae. NCBI lineage: Eukaryota > Metazoa > Mollusca > Gastropoda > Nudibranchia > Aeolidiidae > Berghia > Berghia stephanieae. Next base: position 20,656,027 of record NC_088370.1, on the reverse strand, counting down.
TTTGCTGTCTTGGTGAAAACGGATTGGTCTGAAAGTGTCGCTCGTATGGCAAGACTCTTCAAAGACAAACGTACAAGACATGAAGGTTAAAACTCCTAACTCGTTGCTCTTGCGTGTAAAGGCCGCCCGCCAGGCACTCCAGATAGTATGCGCTTGGCTAAGATAGTATCCGCTTGGCTAAGAAGTTCACAACATTACCATCCGGAAGTCTAACGTACCAACAACACAAAACTGCGTGTAACATTGAAAACGTTTATAGACTGATTGATATGATTTAATGAGAGCTAATAACTACAATGGTTATCTAAAAAGAAAACAAACAAAAAACAATATCAAAGGGCTGAGTGATGATGTTGTCGTCGTTTCTTCCATACCGCCTGTCCCGACATTAAGTCGGTTAGATTCAACTTCAACGTTTTAGGTGGGGGGGGGGGGGGGATCAAGCCATCCTCCTCGTCTCTCACACCCCCCCCCCCCCACACACGCACGCGTCATCACCATTCTTCTAATCAGAGATTGATCATGCACTCTGGTAATTACATCAACATCTTCTTCTTACCATTTTCTTCTAATCTATTTTTCCTTTCATGTTTCGTCTGATGACTACACCGATCTGCTGCAACACAGCTGAGCTCAAACTCCGGAAATTCCCGAAAAGCTGTTGTGTTTTTAAAAATCTAATCCTTATCTTCTTCTTCTTCTTCTTCTTCTTCTTCTTCTTCTTCTTCTTCTTCTTCTTCTTCTTCTTCTTCTTCTTCTTCTTCTTCTTCTTCTTCTTCTTCTTCTTCTTCTTCTTCTTCTTCTTCTTCTTCTTCTTCTTCTTCTTCTTCCTGCTCCTCGTCCTCCTCCTCGTCCTCGTCCTCCTCCTCCTCCTCCTCCTCCTCCTCCTCCTCCTCCTCCTCCTCCTCCTCCTCCTCCTCCTCTCTAACCGTTTTTTTCTTCTAATTCCTATTTTTTCTTATAAGAACGTCAATTTCTTTAATGCGTTGATTTTTATTAGATACACATAGTGAATTGTACCAACACTCAAAGACATTGTGTAACTTTTAACTTTATAGACCGATTGAGGGACTTAATTGAGAACTAGCCACCCAGCTGGTGGTCTGAAATCAACAACAAAGAACCGAGTGACGTCAACTTCATTCTTTCTTTCTATACTTTTTTATGACAATGATATCATTGTCGATCTGCTTTGGCATGGATAATCGATACAAGAGGTCATCGATATATCGTTATATATTCGATATTTTCATTGTTATTATTATTAGTTGTAATAATGATTATCAATAAATGCGATATGCCCGATGTCTTATTCCGATATGATCGTAGTAATGAATTGTTTTTTTGGAAAGATTCTTTGATAAATGTCAATGCTATGTATGTAAACAGACTAATTGTTTTTTATCCGGCGGGCGGGGCGCCGATTCGTAGGCTTACTACTGCATAACGCGTGATAATATTAATATGTGTTAACGTATTCAGTTCCCAAAGGGACTTTTTAGTTTTGATATATAATATGACTTGATAGACTCGATTCGGCAATATATCGGGGAAATATCAGATACTAGACAAAATCGATGTTAAGAACAATCTAGAAGCATTCTTTGACTTATTTTACGGAACTCTCTGTTAGTTAAGTAAAATGTTTACAATATTATTCACCTGCGGGATATAACGTGCTAAGAAAACCCACAAAACTATGCTTAAACATTCGAGTTATATGCTGAATGACAAATTGTCATTTCATGAGGGTGAACTGAAGTTAACATTGAATTATTAAGTCGAACAATCGAATGAGAACTAATCATTGAAATGGCTGTCTACATTTTTTTAAAACGTGAAAACAATATCAAAGAGTTGAGCGACGTCAATTTAGTTCCATCTATCTACACGTAATCTTAATTTTATAAAAGTTTTTAGCCAGAATTATTCTGGTCATTTTTTCCCCCGACATGTTAATTCCAACATAACAGGTTGTTACTTCACTTCACATTTTTCTAAATTATTTTCTTTTTATCGCCGGAGTTGTATTCAATTCAATGGATTTTATTAGATTGTTTTATTTCGTTTGGTCGTGTTGTTTGGTTGGTTTTTTAATTATCTTTCCGTTAAAAATAAATAAATAAATAAATAAATAAATAAATAAATAAATAAATAAAAAAGAGAAAATAAGAAACGAAATAAAAAAGAAATTAAACCGTTTCAATTCAGCAACATCTAATTTCCTTTTTTAAAAAATCTAATTTCCAAATAATCTATGACAGCAGGACTCTTGTAACCAGATGAAACAAGACGGGCATTTAAATTAAATTCACAAGTCATTACCTTTAACTATCACAAAATACATTTGTGTAGGTTGATCTCCTGGCGGTGGTGGTGGTGGTGGTTGTTGTTTAATGGCGATGGTTATAGTCATTGCTGTTGTTGTCGTGGTGGTGGTAGTGGTGGTGGTGGTTGTTGTTATAGTTTGATGGCGATGGTTATAATAGTAGTCGCTGCTGTTGTCGTGTTGGTTGTGGTGTTTGTGGTGATTGTTATTCGCCGCAAATTACGATGTATTTTAGTTTTAGATCGTTCCAGAAAGTGCCTCAACGATGACAATCCAACAACAACAACAACATCAACATCAACAAAATAACTGTCTGGTTTTGTTTTTGTTTTTGCTGTTTGTTTTCATCAGCACAACAACAACGACCACTTGTATTACCACTATCACTACCACTACCACCACTACCAAAGCCATTACCAAACGTCGCCACTTCAACCATCAAAGGTATTACGGACGTACCACAATACTAAACGGTCCTACCTACCACCACCATCTTTACCGTCGATGGTACCATCCATACCTCTGAGACCAATGAAAACCAAAAAAGAAAAAGAAAAGAAATAGAAAATCACCATCATTTCGGCCAGGCACTATAATCATAGTCATTACAAAATTACAATGTGTTCATCTTGAAAGAAAATACTAAGAAGAAAAAAATAAAAATAAACTGATAACATAACAAATAAAGGATTCCGGGAAGTTGGGGGTGGGGGGGGGGAAGAGAGATCTAGAAGATTCCTACTGAGAATTAAAATAACCGTCGTTACCATGGAAACGTTTTGCATCAGTCATCTGACCCAACGATGGTAGATAGGTTAACCATCGACAAGTGACCTAATTTCCAACTGACTAAAAAGTGAGGAGACGGGAAGGAGGTGGGTGAAATAATTACGAAAAACGAAACAAAGGAATTGGGGAGTATTTTTTTTTATAGAGATGATGGAAATGGAAGGAAGTAAGGAGCAGAAGGGGGGAAAAAAAGGGGGGGGGGGGGGGGGGGGGGGGGGGTAGTTGATGGAATGAAGAATTTATGTTGGATAATTGTGTACGGATGAGAATATAAAATAAGGGGTGGTGATTTTGTGATGGCTCTCAACTATCCTTCTGCTGGCCGAAGAAAGGGCATTTGAAAATATAAATTATTTTGCTTTGTTGGGAAATGCAAACTTCCAAGATCGATCGATTGAAGAGACCCTATGTAAACATGTGAGTGTGTCCTTCATAGCGAGACCCTTTGTAAACATTTGAGTGTATCGTGTATCCTTTCATAGCAGGGCCCTTTGTAAACATTTGAGTGTATCCTTCATAGCGAGACCCTTTGTAAACATTTGAGTGTATCCTTCATAGCGAGACCCTTTGTAAACATTTGATCGTATCCTTCATAACGGGACCCTTTGTAAACATGCGAGCGTATCCTTCATAGCGGGACCCTTTGTAAACATGTGAGTGTATCCTTCACATCGGGGCCCTTTGTAAACATGTGAGTGTATCCTTCACATCGGGGCCCTTTGTAAACATGTGAGTGTATCCTTCACATCGGGGCCCTTTGTAAACATGTGAGTGTATCCTTCATAGCGGGGACCCTTTGTAAACATGTGAGTGTATCCTTCTTAGTAGCGGGACCCTTTGCTAACATGTGAGTGTATCCTTCATAGCGGGGACCCTTTGTAAACATGTGAGTGTATCCGTCATAGTAGCGGGACCCTTTGTAAACATGTGAGTGTATCCTTCATAGCGGGGACCCTTTGTTTGGGCCCGGATGGGACGTTTAGATTGTGTCAAAATAGGTACATTGGTAAATGATCACATTGGTAAATGATCACATAGGTAAATGATCACATTGGTAAATGATCGCTCATGGAATCTTCTGTTTTCCACTTGAACCAGTTCCCTTATCTTACTTTTTTTTTTCTTTCGGTGCTTTCAACTTCAGGTACAAATTCTTTCCTTTCTCATCTTTATTTTTTTTTTCTACCCTGTCTCTGAAATGACTTTGGGTTTGTTTGTTTTTTGTTATAGTGGCCAAGGAAAATTTCAGTGTAAACATTTTTAAGTAGCTATAGTGGTGACCAGTAAGTAGTCTCAAAGCGACATGACACGATGCGATGCCTGAAATTGAATTTTTTCAGCTTAGGTTATGCAATTTTTGAGTTTACATCGTTGTCTATCTTAGTCTTAGACTTCAAAACGTATACATTTTTTTTTTTATAGAAAGTGAATATATAAGTCTAGATAGTCGATGCAGATTAAGGTTGTTGGGTTGGTTTTGTTTTTTGTTTTGTTTTGTTTTTTGTTTGGTGGGGGGGGGGGAGTATTTTGTTTATTTATTGGGGGGGGTTTATGGGGGGGGGGATTGTTTGTTTGTTTTGGGGGGTGGGGGTTGTTTGTTGTTTTGTTGGGTTTTTTTTTTTTGTTTCGTTTCGCTTTCTTTGTTTTGTTTTTAGTTCAAATGCACTTGCGACATTCTCGAGTCACCTGAAACAGAGAAGATAAAGGGAGAGGATAGTAGAGAGGGAGAGAGATGGAAGTGAGTAGGAAGTAGGGGTGGGGAGGTGGGTGGAAAGAGTGTGATGAGGGAGGGCGGGCAGCAGGGAGACAGACAGATAAGGATGTGGTGAGTGTAGGTTGTTTTGCTCAGTCTGCGGTGGTAACTCTCCAGTGACAGAGGTAGAAAAGACCCAATTAGGTCGACCAGTCGAGTTCCGGCCTTTTCCACCGCGAGCTGATTAAATCGCCAATAAGTTTCTTTCTCTTTTGCTTTCTTTCTTTCTTCCTTTCTTTCTTTTTGCATTCTATCATTCTTTCCTAATTTCTTTTTTTCTTTCTTGTAATCCTTACGAATTCTTTAAGCTTTATTCCTCCTCTCTCCCCACCCACCCCTCTCAATCTTTAATCTAATGTGCTGCTGTTCCATTGACAGAGTTATCCGACTTATGATGATGGTACAACTATATTCAATGTTGTTCAGATAAATAAATACAAAAATATATTATAAATTTTGTTTGATTTTTTTTAAGCCACAAAGTGTTAGAAGTTTTTATCATTTTGATTAAAATTAAACTATAACTCACTTTTAGCATTTGTTTCATATGGACATAAAACTATATTGAGACGATCTCTCACACACATACACAATTACACACACACTCTCTCTCTCTCTCTCTCTCTCTCTCTCTCTCTCTCTCTCTCTCTCTCTCTCTCTCTCTCTCTCTCTCTCTCTCTCTCTCTCTCTCTCTCACTCTCATTCTATATCCCAAAGTTCTTAGAATTTTTATAAAGGTTTAAATTGTTTTCCCATCAACGTTTGACTAGTAGATAGCTGTATTGTCGATTTGGGATTATTTTTTTTAAGAAGAAGAAGAAGAAGCAGAGCTAATGACATTTTACTGGTTTAGAAATATATAGATTGACAAATGAAATAATAAGATAGATGAATAATAAATAAATAAATATTTAACGTTTGCAAGAATCATTACCACCTTTTATAGATAGATTTACTTAGCTATCCGCATCCCCCCCCCTTCCTATGCCCCCCCCCTCCTATGCCCCCCCCCCCCTCTATCACCCCAAAGAACGCATTGTCTCATGGCAATGGGTTTTTTTTTGTCCCCCCCTCTCTCTCTCTCTCTCTCTCTCTCTCTCTCTCTCTCTCTCTCTCTCTCTCTCTCTCTCTCTCTCTCTCTCTCTCTTTCTCTTTACCTTGGTCGTCGTACCTCAGGAGGAATGATAGGCCATTCCATTCCATCTATGATGCCACCGACTGTCTGTCTGTCTGCTCCGGTCCATTTCAATTATGTCGAATGTATTTATATCGATAGAATATCATAGATCTAACAACAAATACACGCCGAAAGCCGTGTAATGTAAGCTTTTAAAATAAAGATTTAAAAACCTTTTAATCTCATTATTACTTGTTTTCCAACAACAATAACTACAACAACAACAACAACCACCAAAACCACTACAGAAAAAAAAAAAACCCAGAAAGAAATGAGAGTAGACACAGAAGAAGAAAAATCCATTAATTTCGCTATTGATGAAAATTTAAAAAAAAAAACAATGAAATCTTTATTATATATTTTTTAATGATTACAAAATTATTATTTTTATTTATTCGTTTTCTCCCAAAATAAAATGGTCCATCAGTAATGTACTTAATGAGGTTAGATACTAGTTGGCAAAACAAGAAAAACGCCCTTTTATTCATAGTAATTATAATGCTGTCTGTTTTATATACAAATACAATATACAATATACAATGTATGATGTAATTTCAGTCACTTTTAAAGGAAGAAAAGAAAAAAAAAAGAATAGAAGAGAAAGAGTCGGGGAGAGTTTACAGACGTCTTCAGCGAATCAGAGACGAGTTCGTTTGCTTGCTTTTTTTGTTGTTGCTTTTTTAACGAATCATTTCTTTTGATAAGATCACAAAACTTATATTTTATCAAGGTAACAAAGATACTATTATTATCATTATTATTATTGCCCCAAACCCCGTCATCCTATCTCTCTGTCAACTCTGGGATCCCAGACACCCCCCCCCCCCCCCAATCGCACCACACATACATACACTCACACAAACTCACACACACAAACATAATCCATCCTTTATTATTATTTATCTTATTAGCCGCGTTATGTTAGAAGCCGATGGCCGCTATACTGACTGTTGTCTGCCGTTAAATTTACAAAATACAAATAAATATTGAATTGGCCAGAAATGTATAACTTCATTCAATAATTGACGAATTCTAGTGGCACCATTGGTTTTGGATATTTAAAAAAAAATATAAATCTGATTCGTGAAAGAAGTCTCAGGTTTAAGAACTTTTTCAAAACAATGAGTCGTCTGAGATTACCGATTATATCAATGTTGAAATTTCTGGCCAAAATTAAAATAATATGGCGGTTTTTATTTGGTTTTCTTCCAGTTTAGGACATTTAGTGCTGCCTGCCTGCCTGGTGGCCTCCTGATTTCTTTCAAAGAAAATCGACGCGGTCTAGATAGTCTAAGGTATATTTCATCATCGTTATCGATGTCGCCATCGTCATCATCATCGTTATTATCATTATCTTCTTCGTCTTCGTTATAACGTTTTTTTTATTGCTATTTCATCATCGTTATCGATGTCGCCATCGTCATTATCATTATCTTCGTCTTCGTTATAACGTTTTTTAAAATTGAAATCAGTTTTTCAAAGGAATCAGACTGATTAGCTCAGGACATTTATATTATTATATTATTATTATAATGTTATATTATATTATATTATATTATAAAATGATATAATGACATAGGTAATAGATCCGTCTTATATCCCTCCCCCCCCCCCCTCCTTTTCCCCCTCCCCGTCCTCTTTTTAACTACACTCCCATTCCGTCTGATTAAGCTTCAATAGTTTTGAAGTCTTTTATAACAAAAAAAAAATAATCTTCTTCTTCTCATCTTGTCATGCTTCCACTTCCTTCAACCCCCCCCCCCCCCCCCCCCCCCCACCTCTTCTCCATCCAGCCTTTTGGTTGATTATTTTCTCTCCCGTCTCTAATGGGCTTAATCACATTGGACCAGTAGTTGGTAGGTAGTCGCTACGAATGCTTATTTGCTATGGGCTTTTATATTTAAATGGCGTCGTTTATTTTCGCTAAAACAACTCGAGAGTGCTGTGGTGGGTTTTTTTCTTCTATTTTTTAAAATAATAATTTATTATTGTAAAAGGTGTCGCAATCGACTAAAACTGTTAGTTCTTTTATTTATTTATTAATTTTAAAAATGTAGCAGCACATTGTTGTTGCTTTTGATAGTAGATTAATGGCATTATGTCTAATCGTTGATATTATAATATAATTATTCTGAGTTCCACTACTACCGCTTCTACTACTACTACTACCACTACTACTACTACTACTACTACTACTACTACTACTACTACTACAACAACAACCACGACCACCACCACCACCACCACCACCACTTCTTTTACAAGATAGGACATGGCAATTAAAAATTTAAAGAAATAATTTGATTCATCGCCGTCAGTGCAGCGGTCACTCTTGAGTGACATTTTTATTTTGAAAAATATAATAAAAGACAAATACAAGGAAAAGGGAGCCCCCCGGGGGTCGGGGTCGGGCGGGGGGGGGGGGGGGCAGAGGGGCTAATCTTTGTAATAGATTCCGTCAGACATCATGTACGAATGCAACAGCTTTGTGGCGGTTTGGATTTTGGATTTTATTTTTATTTCTTTCCAATACCGGTCATTTCCCCGAATCAAAGTAAATCCATCAAGATTTAGAATTTGAAAGGGATAAAAAAAAATTCCCAATTTGCAGACTGTTTATTTTTATTTTTTTTTTTTTTGGTTTATTTTTTTTTTTTTTTTTTTTTGGGGGGGGGGGGGGGGGGGGGGATTTAAAGTAAGAAACGGAAGCGTATTTTCCCAATCTTTTTAAAAAAATTTTTTTATCAATCCGGATTTTAGTGATAAGGTTTTAATACAACATAATGAGATCCGAAGGTCGGAATAAAGGGAGACTAAAATGCGGGCATTGGCGGATTGGCGGATGCAGTAGTAAGAGGGTTAAACATCGC
>NC_088370.1:20624704-20642204 GCF_034508935.2 Berghia stephanieae | reverse complement strand
ATTGGATAGCTGGGTCTGTTGAAGATCTGGCTGAAAGTGCTTTGGAATAGATTAGCGTCCTATTAACAAAGTTATAGATAGTTTGAAGTTGACGTCACTCGGGTCTTTGTTATTGTTTTTTTTTTTTTTTTGCCATCCACGTTTATGAGTAATTCTCACTAAAACTGTATTATCCAGACTATAAACGTTAAAGGTTACATAGAGTTAGTCTTCCGGATGGTAATGTTGTGAGCTTCTTAGCCAAGCGCATTCTATCTATAGCAAGCAATTACTATTGTCTGTTTCACGCTATAGATAGTTCAAAGATGACGTCACTCAGGTCTTTGTTATTCTTTTTTGCCATCCGCGTTTATGAGTAATTTTCACTAAACTGTATTATCCAGACTATAAACATTTAAGGTTACACATAGTTTTGTGTGTTGGTCCGCTATACTTCCGGATGGAATGTTGTGAGCTTCTTAGCCAAGCGCATTCTATCTATAGCAAGCAATTACTTTTGTCCGCTTACGCTATAGAAACCGGGATAAACTCCGGCCCCATGGGATGGGCCTCGTGACTTAAAGGACTACTTTATAAAGCATTACAATGAAATATCAATAGACGGTAAATATGTACTTTTAAAGATTTCGATATATGCAAATATGACCTTTTACCGATATTTAACTTTTAATCGGTCGATCATGTCATGTTATAAATGAAAGCAAATATCTCATATCGATGATGTGCATTATTTGTCGTGAATCGATTATAATTATTAATCAATCCTGCCGCATTGTTTATTTTGTTTGAATTGGTGGAACGATATCGATATTTTTGTTTTAATTGGGACGATAGGGGGGTAGGGAAAAGAAAAAAGCAGATTGCTACCGGCAGGCCGATACTATATTTTATACATATTATTATTGTGTTATATTCTTTATTTAAAATGAAACTGATGAATTGAAAATAATATAATACTAATCCTTGTGACATCTGCCTGAAGATTTAAAAAAAATGTTATGAAGAATAGATTTTTACCAGGGTGAAAAAGTCTATGTTATAAAGATATAATATTTTGCACATACTACAATACTTCTGTTGCAACCAACCGCTAGTAATACTAATAGCACATTTGAGCACGCAAGCGCCTGCCTGCAGTTGCGGTTGTTAGTTGCTAGTCAATAACAGCAGCTACGTCACTCAACTGCCTGACCTTAAACGCCCTCCTTCGATTTGTTTGGTTGCTCGTCCTCGTGACCTACTTTTTCGTCAATAGGGACCTGTGAGATCTGCATACGATCTGCGTGCGCACTGCTCGCTCAATAACAACATGCTCGAGGCAGGGGAGATTAATGCTACGCAGTATTGTATCGTATGCTTTCCGACGAGCCGCTGGTGGTTGGTATCGGGAGGAGAATCGGAGATACTATTAAAAAAAAAAAAAAGTAATAATAAAATTTAAAAAATCAATCTTCTTTTTTTTTTTTTTTACTTTTAAAATAACTAACGACACATTTTCAAACGCCTCTGCCCTTGCCTTCCCCCCATTCAACCAGCACGTCATTGGGTAAATTAAATATGTATAGTGGCTTAGATCGAAGCCTTGCTATGTGTCGTTACTATTACTATTATTACCATGCTCCTGGCGCTTTGTGTACTGTCAGTTCTTTTCTTTTAAAAAAAATATAATTTAAAAATTTGATAGTACACAACGTAAATTTACGGTGATCTCAGTGGATAATTGTTCAGTCAGTTTGAATACTCCCCCACCCCCACCCCACTCAAATATCAAATATCAAATCATGTTTTTATTTTTATTTTGGGGGTAGATGAATTTGTTTTGAGACGGCGGAAATGTCGTATCAGCGTGAACAGAAAATTACATCAACTCTCGTGTTCATTCACGAGCTGTAATGATGATTTTGTTGTTGTTTTGTTTTGTTGTTTTTTGATTGTCTTTTTTTTTAACAGGAAGAAAAATAATTGATACACAATGTCATGTCAAGGGTTGTAGATATACCACAGGTTAATTGATTGATTGCAACTTTGATGAGAGTTTTATTATTGTTGTTGTTTTCAGACAGGAAAAAAAAAAGTCATTTATTAGTACATAGTTGTAGCATTATGCTGTGTGTCCACAATCTGCGGTTCAAGCAAAGAACACGATTTGCTATAGTGATGTTGCTTGCCATTAAATCATTAAACTTTTAAGCCACGGAATAATGTTGAAAAAAACAAACAACGGTGCTTTACAAGCTCTTGCAAGTGTGTTAAAAGTTTTTTTGTTTTTTGTTTTGTTTTAAACAAAAGAGAATGAATGTTATCGACTTTTCTTGCCAGATAATATACTAGGTGCAATAATTTTGATCAATGAATCGCTTTTTTAATTAATTTAGATAGGTTTTTAATTATTATTATTATTATTATTATTATTATTATTATTATTATTATTATTATTATTATTATTATTATTATTATTATCATCATCATGTATAAAAACTGTATAACTGTTTACTAAGTGTTCGTTCTCTCTCTCTCTCTCTCTCTCTCTCTCTCTCTCTCTCTCTCTCTCTCTCTCTCTCTCTCTCTCTCTCTCTCTCTCTCTGTGTGTGTGTGTGTGTGTGTGGGGGGGGGGGGGGTGTGAGGTGTGCTCACTGACATGCAGGAATATTGATCGTGCTATTGTAAGGTTATATGTGTAACGCCAGAGGTAAATTATTCCGTAATTGTCTTTTTCTGTTCCGCTGCTATTATTTATTTATTGTTAGCTTTTAATTATTGTCAGGGCTTTAAGGGTAGCAATTAAAATTGTATAATTGGTGTCACCTTCTTTCACCTGCCATGTATTTAGATTGTGTTGTTGGTTAGGTGTTAACAGCCCCTGCTAAATTGTTTTTGTTATTGCTGTTGTCGTCGCTGTTATTATTATTATTATTATTATTTATTATTATTATTATTATTATTATTATTATTATTATTATTATATATTATTATTATATTAATTACTACTACTACTATTATTATTATTATTATTATTATTGTTATTGTTATTATTATTTTTATTATTATTATTATTTATTATTATTATTATTATTATTATTATTATTATTGTTATTATTATTATTTTTATTATTGTTGATATTGTTGTTGTTGTTGTTTGTACTTTTCTGTTTTCAAATCTTCATTATTAATTTTAAGCATAATGATATTGCAAATTAATTATCATTATTCAACTTTCAGTTTTAAAAAAAAATAATATCATCATTATATTGTTCACTATAACAAGAATAATAACTAATAATTGCCACAACCGACCGCTCATTCTCATGTAATAATGATAATAATAATAATAATAATAATAATAATAATAATAATAATAATAATAATAATAATAATAATAATAATAATAATAATATTACGTATTGTTGTCATGGCGACTATTGTCGATATTATATTTAATGATGATGATGATGACGATGATGATGATGATGATGATGATGATGATGATGATGATGATGATGATGATGATGATGATGATGATGATGATGATATAATTTTATTTCTGGAGAAGGTGATAAAAATTCCGACACGTACCAAAACTATGATGAATGATTGACCGGTGAGTTCACGTTTCAATTAATGCTGTACATGGGGCTGGACTCGACAAACAATACGATGTAGTTGATAATGCTCATACCATGCCTTGTACTCTGACCTCCCTCTGACAATTTCCATTTTGTTTTTCTTCTATCTACCTATTTTTAACCTGAATAGAAAATGCTTAGTTCGTGTTATAACGGTATTTGGTTCGTGTTAAAACGATATTTACTTAGTGTTAGAACGATATTTAGTTCGTGTTATAATGGTATTTAGTTCGTGTTAGAACGATATTTAGTTAATGTTATAACGATATTTAGTTCGTGTTATAATGGTATTTAGTTCGTGTTAGAACGATATTTAGTTAATGTTATAACGATATTTAGTTCGTGTTATAATGGTATTTAGTTCGTGTTAGAACGATATTTAGTTAATGTTATAACGATATTTAGTTCGTGTTATAATGGTATTTAGTTCGTGTTAGAACGATATTTAGTTAATGTTATAACGATATTTAGTTCGTGTTATAATGGTATTTAGTTCGTGTTAGAACGATATTTAGTTAATGTTATAACGATATTTAGTTCGTGTTATAACGATATTTAGTTCGTGTTATACCGATATTTAGTTCGTGTTATAATGGTATTTAGTTCGTGTTAGAACGATATTTAGTTAATGTTATACCGATATTTAGTTCGTGTTATAACAATGTTATTCAATACAAATCTCGCTTCTTGGAGCTCGAAGAAATAATTCACAATATTAGATTGGAAAAGACGCTTCAATTTAACATACAAAGACATATTACGATGTGGACGTTACAAGTTTCCCCTTTGTCAACAAAGGGGGGGGGGGGTCCGTTAGCTCAGTTGGTAGAGCACTCGCTTCACACATATAAAAAGGGACGGAGATCGATCCCGGGTGATTCCCCCACCCCCCAATCCGTCCCACCTCTGTCCACCCAGCAGTGATTGGGTTGCTGGCTTTGAGCACGTTTAATGGATATTGTTCTATATAAAAGCTCAAAGCTCATAGACTAGAAAATAATGTGAGCAAAGGGCCTTCTCCAAAGACTCAAGTTTTGCGCCCGTTTAGAGACAGCGGGGCACTATTCATAGACCTCTCGGAGAGAGTCAGAGCGTCATCGTTGTGTCCCACCATTGTAGACAACAAAAAAACCCCGCATGAAGTGAGTCTTTTCTGGCCCAATTATTGAGCTGTAAAATAGAATTAATAACTAATCTTTCGTCATTGTACAAGGGCATAGTATTTCATTTTCATTTAGCTGTGTCAACCGTTTTGCCGACGATTCCAGTGAGTTGTTTATCCGATTCATCCCCGGTGTACAGATCATTCTTTGTTTTTAATTACGTCTTTTTTAACCAGTTAAGTGTCATAATCTGGAAAGAAACGTATTTTTAAAATTTGGCCAGAAAACTCGTCCTTCAATTAAAAAAAAATATATTGATCGATTTAAATGACCCTCCTCTTGACAAAAAAAATAAAAAAAAAATAAAATAAAAACAAACTCTCAAAGCAGGGATCTCGCGAGGTTCCTTGGTTCCAGGTTTGTGAGTATTTTACCAAGACGAGAGTCATTTAAATCGATCGATACTATTTGAAGGACGAGTTAGTTTTCTGGCCAAATTTTTAAATTCCTGTCTTTTTCTATAGAATACGGCAATTAAATGGTTAAGAAAACATCTATAATATTATTATCATTTCATTTTTGGTTGGTCCTTGACTTTATTTGTAGCTTAGCAGCGAGTTAGTTAGTTAGTTGCTGTGCTGGGCGATTCTAGCTTATTGGTGGCCGCTTCCTATTTTAACCATCTATTTTTGTATACTTTAATATTTAATATATATATATATTATCTATATATAATCCCCGCGCCTGCTTGAGGTAAAATATAATGTAATAGAAATGTAGTTGAATTTCATTATGTGATGCGTAGTCGTCTGGACTAGATAGTATTATTATTTTAAACATTATTATTAATGGCCAATAGGTTTGATGAGTTTGTTTTTTTTACTTGTTCGCTTTTATTTATTTATTCATTTGTTATTTTTTGGTATTGGGTTTTTTGTTTTGTATTTAGTTGGTTTTTTTTTGTTGGTGACGGGTATATATATTAATCGTGTTGAAAATACATTGATATTTTGAATATTGTTCGCTATGTATCAAAGATATAATAATATTTGACTTTAAATATAAAAAATGTTCTCTTTTCGTTACGTCTGTAAATGTTGTTTTGTTGTTGTTGTTGTTATTATTATTATTTTTTATTATTATTATATATTATTATTATTATTATTATTATTATTATTATTATTATTATTATTATTATTATTATTATTATTATTATTATTATTATTATTTATTATTATTATTATTGCTGTCGCTACATGTCTTCAATTTGATGGGGAAAAGGGGGGGTGGGGTGGTGATGTGTTATATTTACAGTTTGTTACGCTTTGCAATCTTGATGTGCCATGTCGGATACTCGAACACACTCCAGAATCTTTACACTACACATTATTATTGTTATTGTTATTGTTATATTTTTGTACCGCTGTTTTTTTCCCCCATTTTGAATTGGATTCAATAGTCTGATGTCATGTCGCCCAGCAACAGCGGCCATCTTGGTTCTAAACAAAGAAAATCTGTACTTTTTATTCTTCATGCTGGCTTGTGATCAGAAGTGTAAAAGTCAAAACATTATCAGATTTATGTGTTTTTTTTCTCCTCTGAATACGTTTTTATGCTCGTCGGAGAAGTATTTCATAAGGGCGTCCGCCATTGTTCCGATTGTTTAGAGCCAGTTACTAAGTTACCATGCGTCATTACGAGGGAAGTGACGTTACGACTGTTAAAGCGTTTTGTGGATTGTAGAAAACAAAACAGAAATATATTTGCTTTATTTTGATAATAGAAGTAAAGAGAGAAAACATTCTCTAATGATATATTATAAAGTTAATTTAATATCCTATTTCAAACATGGCAAAAAAAAACAAAAACAAACAAAAAAAAAAAAACCCCAGATAAATGAGATTTATAAATGAATGAATTAATAAATCGTTAAATAATATAAGAAATAAAAGAAGAAAAAATAATTAGCCTAATTTTAAACGATGATCAATTTTGATTTGTTTTGTTTTGTTTTCACGGATATTCAGTATTTTAATTATTAATGTTATGACAGAAATCGGTGCTTTTTTATGCAAGAATATCTAATGATTGTAACAGCCATAAATCACAAGAAAGCTCTACCTCATTTCGTAACTTCTACTTCTACTCAGGCTTTATATTATTATTATTATTATTATTATTATTATTATTATTATTATTATTATTATTATTATTATTATTATTATTATTATTATTATTATTATTATTATTATTATTATTATTATTATTATTTAAAATAATTTTTTGTAGTTTTGTTTTGAATGATGACCCGGTTGTTGTTTCGTTTCGTTTTCTCTCTCTCACTCTCACCCATCGGCATCGACTGTTTGGCGTCGGTTCTTAGTTTACCTTAGCAACAACAAGTCACGGAGTGAAGTGTTGCATTATGGATAATGATGACACACATGCGCGACCGTCGTTAGTTTATAAGGAGGGTGACAGGGGTCAGAGGGCATCTTGGGTGTGTGATTTTTGGTTGTAGGTATGTTATCGCCCTGATGAGACTCAGTCTGTAGCCATCGTTAACAAATAGCCTGACACTAGAACCTCTAGGACTTATAGTTTGACGTCATTTTTAAGGTTTGTGCAGCGTTTAGTGCGTTGTCGTTAGTAGCGCTCGAAGAAACAAGCGATTCCATTGGTTGAACTATTGAGCACCACTCAAGATTTGTTTTCTTTTATGGCCAAAGACTTGTCTTTTGACATTTTTTAGGTCAGTGTCAGGCCTTAGCCATCGATAACATATAGCCTGACACTAGAACCTCTAAGACTTATAGTTTGACGTCATTTTTTAGGTTTATGTGTGCAGCGTCTAGTGCGTTGTCGTTAAAAGAGCTCAAGGAAACAAGCTATCCCATTGGTTTAGCTATTGAATACAACTCACGACTTGTTTTCTTTTGTGGCCAAATAAAGACTTGTCTTTTGAGATCATTTAATATTTTTTTTTTTTTTTGGTCAGTGTCAGGCTATAAGATAACGATGGCTACGGACAGGGGCCATCTTGGTGTAGGGTTTTTTGGTTGTAGATATGTCATCGCCCTGATGCCACTCAGTCACATTTGTTTATGCTGAGGGATATTGACGATAATGATAATGATAATATAGTAATTTAATATTCCATACAAGAATATATAGTTTATTCCCGGTTGTTGACGAATTGTTTCTTGTTCACTTGGAAAAAATCGTGCCATATTATTGATATTTGATATAGATATGATGCTTTTAATATTTTCTTTTTTCTTAAAAACGTAAAGTTATAAATAATTCACTGCTAATTTCGATATAATAATAATAATAATAATAATAAATAATGATACATGCACATAGACATTTCGATAAGGATAGCTGAATACATTTCTACCTTAACATCTTTTTCTTTCTTCATCTCTTCTCTCTATCTCCCTCTCTCTCTCTCTCTCTCTCTCTCTCTCTCTCTCTCTCTCTCTCTCTCTCTCTCTCTCTCTCTCTCTCTCTCTCTCTCTCTCTCTCTCTGACTCCTACACGCTCTCCCGAGTGTCATTTATAAAATTATTTTCTTTCCTTTATTTTAACTTATTTGCTCTTCCAACTTGGATATCAGTTATAATATAGATATGTAACTTTATTTTGTTTTGTAACAGATGTGTAATAAATATGCTTCCGTATAATAAATTATTTTGTTTTGTTTTGTTTGTTTGTTTGTTTAATTCTAACATACATGCTTCCCCCCCCCCCCCCTTTTTTTTTAAACAAATATTTTTACTGAAAATATCTTGCAAATTAGACATAATTTTACCCGGGTGTTCATGACTCGTTCAATGTTTCAAAATGTGATTGTGTTTTTACTTTTTATTTATATAATTTTTTTGCATTTTTTAATATTCGAAGGGAGGGGGGTGGGGGGGGGGGAGGGGTAATTGTTTTTTTTCGTTTGTTCGTAACTTATGTTGCTTTTTTAAAAACATGTACGTATAAAATTTATTATATTTTATTATTATTATTATATTATTATTATTATTATTATATTATTATTATTTTATTATTATTATTATTATTATTATTATTATTATTATTGACGATCTTCATCATTATTATCATTGTTGTCATTCTTGTTTTGGTCGTTATCATTCAACTCATCACGACCAAAAACCAATCGTATAGTTTTGTTTTTAATTTGTTTTCAATATATATTATATATATTTATATATTTATATATTATATATATATATATATATATATTATATATATATATATATATAAATATATATATATATATATATATTATATATATATATATTATTTATATATATATATTTATATATATATATATAATGTATAACAATGGCGCCATAATTGGTTTGTACACGGCTGTGTGTAATTGTGATTGTACGGGTGTATGTTTTGGTCTCGGTCCCCTTCTGGTCTTTGGGGGAAATCTTAATTTTTGGAGATGGAAAAGGATGGGTAACTCTATTTTATCACTGGCATATTTGATCATCATCATCATCATCATCATCATCATCATCATCATCATCATCATCATCATCATCTCCACCATCGTCATCATCACCATAATCATCATTACTCATCACCATTATTATTATTATTATTATTATTATTATTATTATTATTATTATTATTATTATTATTATTATTATTATTATTATTATTATATTAATATTAATATTATTATTTTCACTATTATTCTAAATGGGGCACACCATCCCTGAAGCATATTTTTTTCAACTTTTCCCCCCGAATTTTCCCAACATATTTAAATCGTTTACATAATAATATAATTAATTCAATTAATGTATAAATTAAGATTGAATGTAATTCATTATTTTTTGTTCAATCTTCATGACTACCTCCCATATTCCAGCTACCTCCAATACAATATATTATATTATATATTTTCTTTATAACTTCTATGTATGTATTATATTATTATATAATATACATGAATAAAACCCAATAATTGCTTCATAATAATATTTAGATTGCTCCAATGATGAATATACGATAATATTGTATTTGTAATATTTATGTTCCTTATGTTGACATAAAAATCTTTTTTATGCTTTTCCACTTCTCTAAATTTCCACACAAAAATAAAATTTATATGGAAAAGACGTCTAGAATTTGGAAAAAGAAAAAAAAATTGTTGTTATTTTTGCAACACTGGTCTTTTTAACAATATATTTCTTTTTTTCCTTCTGTTTTCTATGCTGTGATGAGTTGTATTTTGACTTTTCATTGTTTTGTGTTGATGTTTTATTTTGTTTATGTCTTGTTCTTGTTTTTTGTGTTTTTTTTTGTTTTTTTTTTTTTGTTTTTCATCGTCTCCTCTTTTTTTAATGTCGAAACGATATTTAGTACAGGAGATAGAATAAGGACGATCCTTTTGTCTGACTAGAATATGGAAAAAGGCTCTTTACTCACATTCACTCACTGTACTCAGGTGTAAAATGTGTACATGGCCGTTAACAGGTGTTGTCTCTGTCCAAAAAAAAAAAACAATTGTAAAATCGCCTCATAGGTGTCATGTCTCGTTCTATATATGTCTCGTGATGCTGTTGGTGATATCAGTGACCATTTGTAAAGCGCTTTGAGCACGTTTAGTGGATATTGATTGCGCTATGATATAAAAGCTCAAGTTTAAATAGTAAACAGTGAATGACTAGGTGGGTTGCACAAATTTAAAAAATACAAAACAAAAACAAATAATGCCGTGTGTTTGTTGTTTACAAAGTCATAACTCTAATGTCAAACCGATCTTTTTTCTTTTGACGGAAGATGACACATCACCTAATGTTGGTTTCAAAGACAACGCATTCATTCAATAAATAACATTCTGTTGTACACAAGGGAATTTATTCATTTTAAATTATTTTTTTTTTCTAATCATTTTGGGCCAGAAATATTTAATTGTAATTCTAGAACTTTTTACTTTCCCCTTTTCTTCCTTTTTACTGGCGCTGATATGACCTTAATGTATTGCAAGCGCTGAAAAACCCTTAAAAACATCAAAACAAAACAGATCTACTTTTAATATTGTTGGATGAAAACTGACTGAACCCAGACTTGTACTGACTGGACATTTTCAGGTTCCTCAAGCCTTGGCTGTGGATTTTTGACAAGTTAAGGGGGGGGGGGGGGGCATCGACATTGATTAGATGATAATATTATACGATATTTTAAAGCTTTCTAGCCAAAATGGGAAAAAAACAACAACATTAAAATAAAACAAACAAAAAGAGAAATGGAAAGAAAAATAAAGTGAGTAGATATGACTCATATATAAGGGAACAATATTCTTTTCTTAGTTTTGTTTTAGGTTTGTCTGTTTGTTTGTTTATTTGTTCTGGGGTTTTTTTTTTTTTTGTTTTTTTGGTCTTTCGTTTATTTTGTTTAAAATTTTGTATATATTTTTTTGGGGGGGGGTCGGGTTGTTTTGTTTGTCTTTTTGTTGTTGTTTTTTATTGGGGGTGGGGGGAGGGGGGGAGGGTTGAGCTTTTCAGGGGTTGTTTTTTGTGTGTGTGTGTGTTTTTTTGTTTTTTTAAAGGGCTACATAGATTAATATTGTTATAGGAAATAGTACGGTACAGTAGCATGCTTGTCGAAACAATAGGAATAGTGTCATCCTAAATACAATCTTGATTACACATTATGTGCTGTGTTTGATATAACGTCGTGTCCTCATTACATAACGTGTCTTGTTATTGTGCTTTTCTTGTTGCCATTTCGTTGACTTGTTTTTTATTATTATTATTATTATTATTATTATTATTATTATTATTATTATTATTATTATTATTATTATTATTATTATTATTATTTTTTATTATTTTATTATTATTATTATTATTATTATTATTATTATTATTATTATTATTATTATTATTATTATTATTATTATTATTACCATTGTATGTATTATAATAATGATAATATGATTATTATGTTGATTCTGATCACAGCCGGATCTCAGGTGAAATGTAAACAAAATGAACATTTGCTTCAATGAACGGATACGATTTATAACTATTATTATAATGATGATATTGTTTGACTCTATGCGGGCTTAATTCGCACGTGTGTGTGTGTGTGTGTGTGTGTGTGTATGTATGTCTACAATCAATATTTGATTTATAACAATTATATATCTGGGTGATATATCTACTATATTTCATATAATTTGACTATATTGTATTACATTGACTATACCTATCGATGTTCCATGCTTTGAGTTTTATGAAAAATGATCGTTATTTTTTATATCACACGATGAAAGAGATTTAGATATTACAACATTTTTTTCATTCGGTGTTGGTTTGTAATAATTAATTCCGAAATGGGGAAAAATAAGGCGGAACGAAACGTCATTTGATAGATTATTAATAATAAATAGTCTTCTGTATATAATATTTTGCCAATATTCATTTCGAAATCTTTCATTTATTATTATTATCAACATTGACAATATTATTATCAGGATTAATTAGTCATTTGGTTTGAGCAAAATATTGAAGAGATTGTTTTGTTTTGTTTTGTTTATTGTGTGCTTTTTTTCTCTCTCCTCTTAAAAAAACCCAAACATTTTAAGTATCATTTAATTTGATTAAACTGCTGAAATTACTGAGATGTTTAGTGTCATGGAAATCGAGCAACAATTGTCTTTATTATTATTTTTTTAAAAATTTTAAATTATTATTATTATTATTATTATTATTATTATTATTATTATTATTATTATTATTATTATTATTATTATATTATTATTTTTTTTTTTTTTTTTTTTTTTTTTTTTTTTTAATTTATTATTATTAAATACTTAGGGTTTTTTAAAACCAATTTTGGAAACATTTTATAAAGCTCACATCTTTATAATTTGTTTTTTACTCTTTATTTTTATTTTATTTTTTTATTTATTATTATTTTTTTTTTTTTTGGAGAAATTATATCAACAATAGGTTTGGCTTTCTTCCAGATGATTGAGAAACGAACTGCATACTGAAAAGACCAAAAATCTTTTCTTTTTTTTTTAATAAGAAAACAAAGCAAAACAAAACAAACAACACACCAAACGATTGAGATTTCGTTTCATCATATTTTATTATTATAATGACTTTATGCGTATGTAATGTATTATTTTATGCTTCATACTTGCTCATACTGAAATGACCGCCATCACGCAACCAGATAAAGTGTTATCATTAATCAGAAAAATTTAGTATAAAGAAGAAAAAGAAGAAAAAAAAATGTTTTTTTATGTTAAAAAAATAGAATATATATCTATAATTTTACAATCAACCTTGTGAATTAGGTTTTGTTGAAATGAATAGAGACGAATCCAGATATTTTTTAATTCGTACGTTTTTGGTTTTAAAAAGATATTTTAAGACTCAAGTTATGTCGTTATAAAAAAAATCGAATGTACTCTGCAGAGTTTTTTAAAAATATTATCTGGTTGACGATACTGTCCTACTCTGAATATAAATTTAAAAAAAAAAAAAACACAGGTTAAAATAATTGGCCTGAAAACACGTCCTTCAATTATCGATCGAATAACAAAAAAAATAAAATAAAATGACCTTCGTGTTCGCAAAAAAATATATCCAAAATACTTTCAAACCTGAGTCTTTAGGGTTTGAGAGTTTTGCCAAGTTGTTCAATTATCGATGGGATAAATATGGAATGAACACCCGTCATTTTGTCACCAAAAAACAAACAAAAACCCCTAAAAACCTGAGTCTTTAGGGGTCTGAGATTGTTGCCAGGCTAAGGGTCATTTTTATCAGTAGTATCGTTCGGCTACGCTTCTATGTTCAAGGTATCAATCAAGGTTCGGAAGTCCTCATCACATTTGTTGATGGTTTCAAATCCCCCCTCAAGTTTTGTCTCTGGGCAATCTAGTACAAGGTGATTTGTATCTTGTGGTGCTTGGTTGCACTTTGGGCATGTTGGTGATTCTTGGAGCCCCCATCTGTGCATGTTGGCAGTTGTTCTTGTATGTTTTGACCGTAGTCTATTTTCAGCTACCCAGTATTTTCTTGGTTGATCCTGTAGACATTGGATATCGATTGATATTTAAATGACGAGTTTACGGGCCACAATTTTTATAACGTAGGTTTTTTTTTCCTTTCTTCTTCAGAGTGTTACAGAATGGAGGCGCATTTTTTTTTACCTCACTTCATGAGTCCTAATTGATGAACCTACAAAGGTCATCGGAAAATAACGGGTGCCATTTTATTCTCTTTTTTAAAACAATTTTTAAAATGTTAAATGATTTTGATGTTATTGTCTGCGAATATATTTCTTTTTTCTTTTCTTAAAAAAAAAAGGATGTATGCCGTTGTTTTTAAAGTTTGAATAATGAGTGTTATTTTGTGTTTTGTTGTATGTTTATGTGTACTTGTGCAGTTGTGTGTGTGTATATATGTGTGTTTGTATATATGCAGAAAATCCTGTTTTATTTGTTGACACAAGCGGATTGTTTTAAAACACATATTTTTTTGCACATCTATCAATGTGTTCTATGTCGTTGTGTTCATAATAAACGATTCAGAATGAAGCTGGTTTATTATTTAAAATGTTATCAATACGGAATTCATGTTTGCTTGCTGTGTCTGACGAGAACACATCATCATTGAGTCGAGTTATCCGATGTGTCATATTTCAATATAGATCCGGTAAGACTCTTTAGCTCACGTCGTACACAGCATTTTAATTTTGGGCATGAAGATTTTCGCACTATTTTAAATTGCTTTGGTGATTAGAGAAATATACACGCAAACAAGAAAAATAACAATGGAAAAAGGGCGATTTCGTGCTTCTTGATTTTATATATAAATTGCATGTTTATATAAAAAGAAAAGGTGTAGTTTCGTACAACAAAAATTGAGACAATTGTTTCGGAAAATCGTTAAAGGAGGAGTTGACTGTATGACAAAAAAAATTGTCCTTTTTTTTTCTTTCTTTTATTTTTGTTTATATATATGTTTTGTAATCTGAATTATTATTGTTGTTGTTGTCTTGTTGTGTTTTTATGGTTTTAACGTCGAACGTTGAATGTTTTGGCTACTCAATCGCTGTCCACTTATTCAGGAATACGGGTTATTTTGGTATGTCTCCCTCTTCTTCTTCTTCTTCTTCTTCTTCTTCTTCTTCTTCTTCTTCTTCTTCTTCTTCTTCTTCTTCATTATTAACCTTTCCTCTATTTTTCTCCTCACACTCTATTTCTTGTTGTTCTGTTCTTATCTTATATTTTTCTTTCTTTCTTTTTTCATTTTTTTTTCCTTTAGCGTTTCCCTGTCGTGATCAAGAGTACTTATTCATTTATAATTTGACGTTTGTACATTGTCAGCGGTTTAAAAATAGATGTTCTGATTTTTCTGGCGTTATTATTTACCGTTTAAACTCTTGTTCCTTCCCTCCAAACTCTCGTCTTCGCGTTGTTAAGCCTAAATAAACATTTTAGATTCGCAATGTGGACAGAATCATCAAAGTAAAGGAAGGGACTTTTCAATAAAATAAAAAAATAATTTAGTTGCTTTATTTGTTGAAAATCTAGGGAATATTATTGTCTCATTCTGGTCTAATATTGTTGATGGTGACCAACTGGTAAATTATCATTATGGCCGACAGACACGAGATCCTCGTCTGCTACGAAGCCCAGATTAGGACTAGCCAGATACATTTGAAATTTTCTGCTAATAAATATAGGAAGAAATGATTTATTTTTTAAATAACATTAATCAACTGAAATGTCGTCAATTGTACCATTTTGAAATAGGTATAATATTATCTAACTTTAATTTCATGCCATTTGAGTCACAATGTTTATGTTGCGGTTTGCAAACGATAACACATTTAATTTTATCTGTTTAAAAAGCTGTCGTTTTATTTTAAAATTTCGTATTGTTTCCAATCGTTTGAGATTTTACACAAGTCTACGCTCTCATGTGTGTATGGATGTGTTACGTTGAACAAATGTATCATTGATTGTGTTGTTTGATTATAACGTGTGTTGTGTTTGAAAGATAAAGAACTGAACGAGTGTGTATGAAAGGTACCAGACAAAGCAAGAAAGAAAAATACAAGAAAAACAAAACAAAACAACATCCCAAAACGTCAGTCAACCTCGATTGGGGATCGAACCTCAGACCTTCTGATTACCTTGCTACCCTGGCACCTTTCATACACAATTGTTGTTCAGTTCTTTATCTTACACCGGTGCCTGCTCCTTACTTTCTTAATTTGATGTTGTGTTTGAAATGTGTGTGTGTGTGTGTGTGTGTGTGTGTGTGTGTGTGTATGTATGTATGTGTGTTTTGTTTTGTTTTGTGTGTCAGTACAAACGTACTGCGACATGTTGTGGAAAATGTTGTTTCCATCTGTACTATAATTCGACAACACTTTGTATTGAACGATCGAACTCAGGAGATTTGTATCATAGACTTTTATTATTATTATTATTATTATTATTATTATTATTATTATTATTATTATTATTATTATTATTATTATTATTATTATTATTATTATTATTATTATTATTATGTTATTATTATTATTATTATATTATTATTATTATTATTATTATTATTATTATTATTATTATTATTATTATTATTATTGTTATTGTTATTATTATTATTATTGTGTTATGCTTGTTATTTTATTAATTCTCTACTCTTTAAAACTCTTTTTCACCTTTGCACTACTACTACTACTACTACTACTACTACTACTACTACTACTACTACTACTACTACTACTACTACTACTACTACTACTACTATACTACTCTACTAACTACTACTTACTACTATACTCTACTACTATACTACTACTACTACTACTACTACTACTACTACTACTACTACTACTACTACTACTACTACTACTGCTGCTGCTGCTGCTGCTGCTGCTGCCGCTGCTGTTCTACTGTACCATCACTGCTACTAAAGCATTGCCAGTGAAGCAATTTTGAAGTTTTCTTGCACTTCTCCTGCTCTTCCCCATCTTCTTTCTTCTTCTTCTTCTTCTTCTTCTTCTTCTTCTTCTTCTTCTTCTTCTTCTTCTTCTTCTTCTTTTTTTATCTATTTTTTTATTATTATTATTTTTATTATTATTATCATTATATTATTATTATTATTATTATTATTATTATTATTTATTATTATTATTATTATATTATTATTATTATTATTATTATTATTATTATTATTATTTTAAAAATAAATGTTGTGTAATCAATACAGGAATGTGTTTCTTTTTTATTACTTTCTACATTTAACTTTACCATGTTTCAATACTCTGGGTGGGGGTGTGTGTGTGTGTGGGGGGGGGGGCTGATGAGGGCTGCTGGTAGGGTCTTTGTGGATTTCTATCATTGTCTTGGTATAACTTTGCTTACACTATCACTAACACTTTGAGTGTATTCCTCTTAGTGGGGACTTGTGCTGGGTGAGACTGTTCGGTGATCTCAAACTAAGTACACAGATAGTGTACTCTTGGAATCTACATCTGTTCCCCATTTGAAACATTTCCCCCTGTCTCACTTTTTCCTCAAGTCCTTTTCATTGTACAACTAGAATATTTTTACTATCCCATTTTCTTCCTTTTTACTGGCGCTGATATGACCTAAATGTACTGAAAGCGCCGTAAAAACAAAAAACAAAAAACAAGTACAGTGGAATCCTGATAAACCAACACTGTCGACCAGAAAGATTGGTTGACTTAAAGCAAGGT
>NC_088370.1:20594704-20619704 GCF_034508935.2 Berghia stephanieae | reverse complement strand
TACTATATCACTCATGACATGAGTGGAAGTGAGTAATGTGCGGCTATATTGTCTGGTGGTATGACACTCGCTTTCGGATCGGGAGGTCCTGGTTCCGACCCTTGCTCTGCGCATAGAAGGCTCTTTATGTGTATAATTTGCTTTATTTAAGGATACAACGCCAGGGCCTGTTTTGCGATCATTTACTTGTGGTCTTGTGGTATGACACTCGCTTTCTGATCGGAAGGTCCTGGGTTCGAACCTCGCTCGGTACATAGTCGAGTTTTTGGAAAAGGCTCTTTACTCACATTCTCTCACTGTACTCAGGTGTAAAACGAGTAGCTGGCCGTTAACAGCGTTGTCTTTGTAAAATAAAAACCTGTAATATCACCTTTACAGGCGTCATGTCTTTTCCTAAAGTTTAAATGTTGCTGTTGGACAGGGACCCCTTGTAAAGCGCTTTGAGCACGTTTAGTGCGCTATATAAAAGCTCAATCATCATCAATACTTTTTTCACCCTGGGTCAGGTTATAGGCCACAGACAGTTTCCATCTATCCTGAGCTAACTTTTTTTCTTATCTCGTTCCATGTCTTATCACTTCTCTGTATATCAGCTTCTTTAATTCTTCTCCATATTCCCCGTAGCCGTCCCCTTGATCTTCTGCCCTGAGGGTTCCAGTCAAATACTCTCTTTGTTATAGTGGAGTCGTTCTTCCTAAGAGTGTGTCCAATCCACCTCCGTCGTCTTCTTCCTCTCCAACTCAAACGTGAAGTCTGTCCTACGGTATGGACGTTGTTTTTGTTTTGTTTTTGTTTTTAGGGGTTTTACGGCGCTTGCAACACATTTAGGTTATATCAACGCCAGTAAAAAGGAAGAAAATGGGATGGTAAAAAGTTCTGGAATTACAATTAAAGCACCCAAGAAAAAGGAAGACAAAAGGGGAACTGGGAACAAATAGGGATCAGATGTAGAATCCAAGAGCATACCACCAATGTACTTAGTTTGAGATCACCTATAAGTCTCATCCAGACACAAGCACAAAATCCAACAAAGAGGAACACACTCAAATGCTTACATTATACATAAAAATTACAAATATACGAATACATAACAGAGAGATGATTTACAAGGAAAAAAATATCATCTCCCTAAACAATAACTATACATTTGACTGTTTCCCTCCCAGCCAGGACTCCGACCAGGGCCAGGAAAAAAACCAAAGTAATCTCATTCCAAAACAAAGACAGAAAGCATGTTGGAAAACAGATATAAGGGGATAGAAGACACAGTGTGTACCTCCCTGCCCGCTATGGGAGGTCAGGATCCCTACCCAGTCGGTATGGACGTGAACCTTGGAATGCATCGCAGGTTTTGTTTGTTTGTTGCTTTAGGTCTCTTCCAACACAATTGAGGTTATATGAGAGACCGCTGAAACAAAAAAACAAGCAATCTAACAAAAATAGTACAAATGTCAATCAAAATCATAACCTAAAGATATCATAAGCTAAATTATAAATAACCAAGAACAAACAGGCAGAGGATTTACAGGAAAAAAAATATCCCCTGTCAAAAATACAATCACAAACCAAAGAAGCAGGATAGGCTAGTAAAGAGAAGAAGAAACGACATCACTATCGGATCGTACACCCATGCGAACATCATAGGTATATGATTCAAGGGTGATGCTCCCATCCAACCACCCGCGCATCGCAGGCATGTATAAGGATCATACAGATGTTCGTGAACAGGTGCATGCGTAAGCTATTCAAAATAAAATGGATGGATAGAATTAAGAACGAAGAAGTATGGAAAAGAATACAGCAGAAACCAGTGGGAGAGGATATACTCCGATGTTTACAAAGTATAGATAGATCGAAGTTCACGTCACTCAGGTCTTTGTTATTGTTTTTTGCCATCCACTTTTATGAGTAATTCTCACTGAACTGTATTATCCGGACTATATAAGTTCATGGTTACACATAGTTGTGTGTGTTGGTCAGTTATACTTCCAGGTGGTTATGTAGTGAGTTCTTAGCCAAACGCATACTATATATATAGATTCAGAAATAAAAACGAACATAGAACATCACAGAGATAATTTACAAGGGGAAAAAAATACCATGTCTAAAATGCCTCCCTCTCAGCTAAGGATCTCTGCCAGAACAAGGGGAAAAATGAGCAATGCCAATCCAGAACAAAGACGACAGCAACATGGGAAAGGGAAGACAGATAAAGGAGGACAGAAGACATAGCAATAGTGACCTCTTTGCCCACCTTGGGAGGTCAATAATAGACCCCAATCAGATCATGTTGAAGGCGGAATTATTTTTTTAAAAGCTGACGAGCAGAAAAGTTAGGATGATGATGACGATGATGGTGATGATGCTGATGATGACGACGACGACGATGATAGATAGATAGATAGATAGATAGATAGATAGATAGATAGATAGATAGATAGATAAATAGATACATAGATAGATGGATAGATAAATAAATAAATAGCTAGATAGATAGTTAAATAGACTTATTTAGAACTTGATCCCCCCCCCCCACCAAATATAATAATAAATATAATAATAATAAAATAATAATAATAATAATAATAATAATAATAATAATAATAATAATAATAATAATAATAATAATAATAATAATAATAATAATAATATAATAATAATAATAATAATAATATAATAATAATAATAATAATAATAATAATAATAATAATAATAATAATAATAATAATAATAATAATAATAACAATAATAATAATAATAATAATAAATAATAATAATAATAATAATAATAATAATAATAATAATAATAATAATAATAATAATAATAATAATAATAATAACAACAACAATGAAAACATATGTAGACAATATATAAACCCAACATTTTCATAGATCACGTTTATTGTTCCAGTGATATGATGACGTCATCAACATGCGTTATTGTGAGATACTAAAGGTGAGCACAGAATACGACTTCATATTTCAATCTAAATCAATCAACAAATCTAACGTTTAATACACGAGGAATGTCACTAAAATATCCCTACTCTACTTGATTGAAACCGATGAATCAAGGGATGTCCTTTTCCGGTTAAAGCCGGAAATCCGGCTTTTTAAAATCTTCCGACTATTAAGTATTTTGGGGTTTTTATTTTGTTTTTATTTTATTTTAATTTTTTTTTTTTTTGGAAAAGAACCGAATTGTTTTGTGTTTGTTTTTGAACATGAACTTGTTAGATGTTTAACCTCTTTATTGTTCCAGTGATATGATGATATCTATCATTATTAAAGTTAAAGAGTTAGATGGATATCTATCCTTTTTAAAAATATTATTTAAAGGTAATGTCATTTAATGAAGAAAGGTTTTGCGTAAAATATTTTCTTTCTTTCTTTTTTTTTATCTTTTAAAATGTTTTTCTTCTTCTTTTTTTTTTTTGAGGCAAAGGACATCCCCTGTTGAATAAAATCAACGATTGCATAATGTATATCTAACTCATTACACTGGCTTTAATGAAGGTTAAAAAAAGACGGACGACTTGTCATTAAAATAAGATTTTGGTGGGTATGAAAACAAATCCAACGTTTATTTGGTTTTTGTTTGTTTGATTGAGAGACAGATAAAGTGTGTAAGTGTTTCGGCGGAAACGTCGTTTGTTTTGTGTTGTTCCCTTTTATATTACATGAGTCGCATTTACACACTTTATCTTTCTCTCCATCTTATTGGCTCATTTAGGCACCTCTAGGTTTTGTTTGTTTTGTTTTGTTGTTTGCTTGTTTTGTTTTTTTTTCGGAAATCCCAAGTGGGCGGAGCAGAAACAAATCTTTTCAAAAACTGATCACTATAGGTAACTTGAATTCATTGCAAATCAAAGCCTTTTGCAAGTACTATCTGGATCATAGACAGAGACGACAATAATACATATTGTCCTACACTGGCAAAGAAAGAAAGCAACTTAAAGAAATTAAGGAGCAGGCCACCTTTCATACACAGTTGTTCAGATCTTTGTCTTATGCTGGTGCCTGCTTGGCCCCTTTCATGCACACAAAGAAAGCAACACATTAACAAACAAATAAAAAACAAAAAAAAGTTTGGCCATAAAACCCGTCCTTCATATATCGATTGATTAAATTGACTCTAATTTAATTTCATCCAAAATTCTCAAACCTGGAACTTCAAGAAAGTCTTCAAAGAATTCCCAGGTTTGATTTTTTTTTGACAAGATGACTTAACCAGCACAAGTCCCCACTAAGAGGAATACACTCAAACGCTTACATTAAAAATAACAATATAACAATACACAACAGATGATTTACAAGGAAAAAAATTTCATCTCCCAAAACAATAACTATGCATTTGACGGTTTCCCTCCCAGCCAAGCACTACAGCCAGGGCCAAGGCAAAACTTAGTAGTCTCATTCCAAGACAAAGACAGAGAGCATGTTGGAAAACAGATATAACGGATAGAAGACACAGCAAGTACCTCCATGCCCGCTATGGGAGGTCAGGAACCCCACCCATTCTCTCTGAACAACTTTAACACAGCTGTTGTTGGGCTTTTACATTAAGTACCATGGTTTTATGGTACAAAGGAGGGTAAGGGTCTTATTTGGTTCCAGTAACCTTAGTATGACACTATTGTCAACAATAACATGTCAAATTCAATAAAAGTCTATCATAGATCTTGGTGCCTTTATCGTACCCATTATCATATTGTATTGTTTTATTTTATAACAAGGTTTTGGGACTTAGAATGGGATTTGGATACTGAAGTATGATTCTGTTTGAATAAATAAAAATAACATATTATATGCATATAGAATTAGTAATGAATTTTTTAAAATCCCAAATAAAATAAAAGATGTTAACAGAAGCAACCATGGCAATAAGTAGAAATAATAACATCAACCAAAAACTCTTGTAAAAAAATAAGTACAAAGGAACAAAAATATTATTAGCCAAAATAAAAAAAAACCAACTCGCCATTCATTAAAAAAACAAACAAGAAAAATTAAATTTTATATCAATTAAAAGAAAGGGAACAAGTCCTAGACTATGAGCAAAGACAAAGTTTCCAATAATGCATAATACAAAGAGAAAACAGTGGATGAAAAGTTGAAAACTTGTATCTCTGTTCTTATAGTTGTGCAGGAAACTTAAAATCATGCATAAGACAAACTTACAAAATAATAATTTTTTTTTAATCTAAAAAAAATTAATGAATTAATTTTAAAACAACAAAAACAAAAGAAAGACAAAGTATAAATTAATAATCTTTGGGCTTCAACACAATTTGTGATTTGTTACCTGTTGTATCAAAACAGTATTATGTCAGGATGATGAAACAGGCCCCTAAAGAAAAAAATATGAATTTAGAAATAAAATGAAAAGAAATACGAACTTCTGAGTTTTTCGCCATGAAAGATATTGGATATATTCTCCACCATAACGAAGAGGAATTAACATCAAGACTCGTATTGAAAGCTACAAATTCAATTTCCAGCGCTTAGTAGTTCATCTTGACATGATCCCACTATGAGACGGTGGGTCACATTTTAACATGTGTCATGATATAAAGTGTTTGTCAATCTCAAATGGACAAGCGTTTCTGATTGGAAAAGAGCAAGCAGGAAATAAAATGAAAAGAAATACCAACTTCCGAATTTTTCGCCAATGCAAGATACTGGATATATTGAAACGAATAGAAATTAACATCAAGACTCGTATTTGAAGCTACCGGTGGGTCACAATTTAACACTGTCCTGATATAACTTGAGTGTAAGATTTAACACTGTCATGATATATAACTTGAGTGTAAGATTTATCACTGTCATGATATATAACTTGAGTGTAAGATTTAACACTGTCATGAGATAACTTGAGTGTAAGATTTAACACTGCCATGATATATAACTTGAGTGTAAGATTTAACACTGCCATGATATATAACTTGAGTGTAAGATTTAACACTGCCATGATATATAACTTGAGTGTAAGATTTAACACTGCCATGATATATAACTTGAGTGTAAGATTTAACACTGTCATGATATAACTTGGGTGTAAGATTTAACACTGCCATGATATATAACTTGAGTGTAGGATTTAACACTGTCATGATATATAACTTGAGTGTAAGATTTAACACTGTCATGATATATAACTTGAGTGTAAGATTTAACACTGTCATGATATATAACTTGAGTGTAAGATTTAACACTGTCATGATATAACTTGGGTGTAAGATTTAACACTGTCATGATATAACTTGAGTGTAAGATTTAACACTGTCATGATATAACTTGAGTGTAAGATTTAACACTGTCATGATATATAACTTGAGTGTAAGATTTAACACTGTCATGATATAACTTGGGTGTAAGATTTAACACTGTCATGATACAGCTTGAGTGTAAGATTTAACACTGTCATGATATAACTTGGGTGTAAGATTTAACACTGTCATGATACAGCTTGAGTGTAAGATTTAACACTGCCATGATATAGCTTGAGTGTAAGAATTAACACTGTCATGATACAGCTTGAGTGTAAGATTTAACACTGTCATGATATAGCTTGAGTGTAAGATTTAAAAGTGTCATGATAGAACAAGTTTAAGATTTGAAAGTGTTTGTCAACCTCAAATGGACAAGCGTTTAGGGTTGGAAAAGAGCAAGCAGAATAAATAAATAAATTTATTTCTGTTTGAAGCATTGAACAAACATGTTTATAGCAACTTAAAAAAAAAAAGAACAGAATATATAGCATCAAACGTTTTTGGGCTCAAAACTCTTTTGGAGCCAACAACAAAAAAACAATCGAGATGTAAATACATACAAACATCATGTTGAATCCATACAGATGAGACAATCATTCTCTATGTTATGTCCACTCTGGAAAAGTGATGTCGGAAATTCTTTTTATTTAGTTTTTAAAAAGCCAACATTCATTATTTCCTCAGCTTAATAAAATGCTCCACCAGTCTTTTCTATTTTTCTCTTTTTGTCATTGCAAATCCTATAGATGTTGTAATTATTTTTTTTTTTAATTCCCTTTATTCATCCTGTAGGGGAAATTTGTCTCTAGGGTCTATTCCAAGGGAAGACTGGAATAACCCAGGCATCAGCGGCAGTGCAGCTAGGGCGAGGTGACTTGCTCAAGGCCACACAAAGCTAGCAGCAGCGAGTGATCGAACTTGGTACCTTCCGGGTACGAAGCAACGACTGTATCGCTGAGCCAAGCTTCCCCCCTTATCATCTAATCGTATAATCATCCTGTCTAAAATTACAGACCACAGTGAAATTAATGAGAAACTAACACACTCTGTCTTGAAATAAAAAAAAATTGAAGACAACATTCCTTCGGCATATAAAAAAATAATAATAATAATAAATGTTATCTTTTGTAAGAAACAGCCATAATCATGAGTTAAGCTACTTGTAAAAATATAAACAGAAAATGCACATAATATATTCCTCAACTTTAGCAACATTCTCGGTGGATATGCATGAATATTATTAATATCTATGTCAACATAACTAATTTACGTATACAATAATATTTATATATTGATTTTTTTTTTTAAGGAAAGTTTGTGGTCCAATTCCTTTCATCTGAAAACAGTAGAAATGAGATTGGTAGTTGATGACAATGAAAATGATGAAGATGACGATGATGATGATGATGATGATGATGATGATGATGATGATGATGTTGGTGACGATGATGACAATGATGATGATGATGATGATGATGATGATGATGATAATGATAATGATGATGATGATGATGATGATGATGATGATGATGATGATGATGATGATGATGATGATAATGATGATGATGATGATGATGATGGCGATCCATGGTGGGAGATTCATTATTATTTTTGATACAGTTCAAATTCAAACATCATTACAAAGATCTAGTCTAGTGGAGTGTTTTTATGTCAAATAATTTTTACAATTCGTGATTACCAATGCACACGAATCAATAACACAAGGCTGGAATTTGAAGTGGAGATCTAATATTATAAACCTTTCATTTTATTCTCTAAATAGGAGGTCCCGCTATGGCAAAAAATTATCTCGAGCAAAGTCCCCCCCCCCCCCCCCCCCCCCCCCCCCCCCCCCCCCCAAGAAAAAAGTGGTCCTTCAAATCAAGTCATTAGGCCCATGGGGTTGAAGTTTATCCCAATTTTTATAGCGTTTAACAGACCAGGGCAGAACCAAGTAATATCATTCCAAGACAAAGACAGAAAGCAAATTGGAAAACAGATATAGGGGGATATAAGACACAGTTAGTGCCACCCTGCCCACTATGGGAGGTCAGGAACCCCACTCAGAGGAAACAAGCTGCATGAGGTTAAATCTGGTGTTTACATGAACGGTCAATCAACATAATTAGTTCAATTTTTATTCGTTTTAAACTCAAAAGAGTCAATAAGTTATTATTTGAGATTTGTCCTAAAGTTGAAATCCCTTTGAGAACACATTTACATTTCTTAAGTCTAACAACTACATAAAATACAAATTATCTACCAGCTGGAATACATCAAATATAGGAATTGACAAAGAAGTTGTTTTGTTTTGTATTTTGCTTTTTTTTTTCTCTCTTCAAATATATCAGCTCAATATAAAAACAATGAAATGGATGTTCTGTTAAAAAGGTTTCCTTTGAGATTCTAAGAATGATAATTTTTTTTAAAGAGTATTGCATTGAGTTCAATTACAACATCCTTGTGTTGAGTATTTTGTTCATTGAGTG
Source organism: Berghia stephanieae (assembly GCF_034508935.2). Lineage (NCBI taxonomy): Eukaryota > Metazoa > Mollusca > Gastropoda > Nudibranchia > Aeolidiidae > Berghia > Berghia stephanieae. The sequence continues at coordinate 20,610,940 of NC_088370.1, read as the reverse complement.
ATTCATTGAGTACAGACTTGAGATTATAATACTGTCACCGTAGTTAACATCTTAGTGTATTTTGTGAAATTGAATGTAAGCTTCAATTTAATATACGAAAACAGATAAAATGGACGTTTTGGGTCTCCCCTTTATCAACAAAACAGGATAAATGAAACATTACAGACAAATGTGAATCTTGCTTAACAACATCACATTCGTCTGTAGTGTTTCATTCATCCTGTTTTGTTGATAAAGTGGAAACCCAAAACATCAATTTTATGTTTTCGTATATTAAATTGGAGCTTGCATTCAATTTCACGTTGCTATTTATTTCTTCGAGCTTCGAGCAGCAACATTTACATTAGGATATTTTGGGAAGAATATTTATTTTTTCAACCGGTGGTTATTATTTATTATTTCGGTGGTTTTGGTATTTGGTTTTGTTTAAGAATTTTGTTTTGTTTAATTTTGTTTTTGGTTGTTTTTTTTTGTATTGTCATAAAATAATCTCATTTTCTTTTGATACAAAAATTCAACATGGCTTTATACATAACACAGCAAATAACAGGGACAGAGGGCTTCGTATAAATCTTTTAACAGGTTTTAATTTGTCAGCATATTGTTTTTCAAATAAACAAAGACATAGGTTTGATTAACGGGTTTTGCCACCGAAAGCCTGACTTTTTCAGGTTTGTTTTTTTTTTGTTGCTTTTTTTAACGACCAGCCAAAAAGAAATTATGAAATCAATAAACTTAAAAAAGTATTTGGAAGGTTCAAAAGTTAACAAAAGACTCAACCCATTGAGTATCAAGGATATTGAGCTAGTTCAAAATAATAGTAAAAAATAAAACATGACACTGTAAAAGATTTATTGAAACTCTCCGTGTCTATTATGTCATCTAAATAAACATTTGAGAACAATAAACGCCTAGCTGTCTTAAGCCGGTGGTAGTTAAAAATACAGGACAAAAATGTGAAGATGGAAAGACTGTCAAGCTTCTGGATGGTGGTGGTGGGGGGTGGGTATGTGGGGGGGGGGGGGCACAGAATTTTTCAAGCACAACAATGGACTTAGATAGAAACTGAAAAAGCATATTTTGCTTCCTCTTCTATTCTTCTTTTTTTTTTTGTACTTTGTATTTTGTGTTGACAAACATTTGCTTCTGACCTAAAAAACAAAAAAACAAAAAAAACAACCCCCCCCCCCCCCCCAAAAAAAACAAAAAGAAAAAACCCAACAAAAAAAAAACCCAATCTTTTTTCCATTGTTTGGATTTGCCAGTGAGGGATTTGTGTCAAAAAAAAGTTCATAAATTTGTGTTGTTACATTTCAAGACTTTTCCATTTTCACAGTTTGGCATGTATTATTACAAAGCATTGGGGAAAAAAGCATCACCACAATAATCTCTAATACTCATAATAATATACTAATATCATTAAATTCACTCTCCAAAACATGGCATGAACCAGCTTCTATTTTCAACACATCCACTCACACATTAATACATACATATCAACACACATACACACATCAATACACACACACACACACACACACACACATACTCAGATACAAAAAAAAACCTGACTCTGTAATACCCATCACTCAAATATGGTGATATGTTAAGATAAATAAAATGCTAACAAAAATAATATCAAAATTCAATTTTATGAAAGTATAGTTGAAATCATAAAGTGCTTTCTGAACTGAAGAATGAGTGAAGATTGTCCTTTAAACTTTAATATATCTCTTTTTTTTTTTTAAATGGATTAATTTCATAATTCAGATCATTTGACTGAATATAAAGCATTTTGTTCAACCATATGTTTAAAAATTTGACCAGATAAACTTGTCCTTCAAACATCGATCAATTAAAATGACTCTCATCTTTGGAGAGAAAAAATAAAAACTTTCAAAACTAGAACTTCACGAAGTGCCAGGTTTGAAAGATTTTTTCGTTTTTTTTTCTTTTTTTTTTTGGTTTTCGGCCAAGATGAAAGTCGTTGATCGACGTTTAAAGGATGAGTTTTCTGGCCAAAAATTTGAATACATTTTTTTGTGGGTTTTTTTTTTTTTTCAGACTATGGCAGACCAGTTGTTGGGTTAAAAGTTTCCAGATTGTCCATGTGATGAGTTTCAATTGTTTACATGTATGCATAAGCATTTCTTTGTTTATGCCTCCACCCTCTATCTGGAACCACGTGTACTGTTACTAAAAATAGCTCATTCTTAACTGGTCAATGAATAAATAAATAAATAAAATATCATAATTGTGTATGTACAAAATATACAGCCATACAGCCATGCTGAAGACAGATCAGCCCTTACTTGCATTCTTTGGTTTGAAAAAAAAAAAGACATAATTGCATTGAGAATATGGTTGGAATAATATCATACCCTTGTTCAATCTGGAAATCACATGAAAACGGTAGAGAAATTTTCATGTCTTACTTGTGCGGCTATGTGGTCTGGTGGTATGACACTCGCTTTTGGATTCGAAGGCGAATTACCCATCACTGCAGATGTTATACAATTATGTGGTGGCTTTCTCCATTATTGTGTTATTGAGTTGAAAGTAATAGTTGATCAAATTTGTTGTTGGTACATAATATCTAGGATTTCTGGTGGGAGAGTGTCCCATTCCTTGATGGTTCTTGGGAAGAAACTGTTTTTATACGTGTTTGCTCTAAGTGGTGGAAGTGTGAACTTACTGTTATAGCAATTAATTGTAAAAAGTCGTTTGATAAAGTCCAGAACCCAAACATTTCATATATTTCTGATTATTTCAACTTAACAATCACTTTTGACATGTGGTTCGCACTGAAATAATACGTTCTTGACATGCTGGATCATAGTAAATGTATCTACATAAATATCTTTAGAGCAAGACAGTGTGATTTGGAAACGAAAATCAGACTCAAAAAAAAAATCACTCCAACTCTAATATCATCATGTGATTTCCAGAAAAACAAAATAAATAATATAAATACCATTTTTAACAAACAACTCCTTAAAACGATCGCATAATATTATACAGACTGCCATTTTTGTCCTGTATATAACAAAAAAGCCTGTCAACTGTTTGTTATGAAACGTTTTTTTAGCTCTTCAGATTTCTAAGTCAATAGAACCAGTTGTAAGTGAAAGTTTAATACCAGTGCACTTTGGAATTTGAAGCCATATTCAATCCTGGAGGCCAAACTGGCAATCTCCACATAGTCAGTTACATTGATTGATTGATTTTTTCTTTAAAACTCAAAAACTAATTTTTCTTGGTCCTGTGACTGCAAATTAAAAGACATAAATTTAACCCTCTCCATACCAACTGCCGAAAAAATCATCACGTTCGTAACGATACAATGAACATTTTTCTTCTTCAGATTTGGTTTATATATCAACAAATTTGAAGAAAAATCTCTGATATGTTTATAACAACTTAATGTTGTTACTGTAAAGCTTGTTACCACCCATGGTATTATTGCTTCTGAGTGTGGGTGTAGATAAATCGTGGTTTGTGTTGGGTAGGTACAGGTATGACATTTGGTGTAGAGAAATCAAGGTTTGTGTTGGGTAGGTATAGGTATGATATTTCTGGAAAAACCCAGAAACTGGTTGGTAAGGAGAGAGTTTATCAGGCAGATTTGATAACGCACTTGATAATAATCTGAAAGGTTGGTACGAAATAGTGTGCTGGACACTGCCAGGGCCTGTTTCATACACGTCTTTACAGATTTTCATTTTCACCCTCTCCTTACAAACTACAGGAAAATCGTCAAATTTGTTTTGATAAAATAAATTATACATTTTCTTAATCAGATTTGTTCCGTAAATTTTAAAAATTATGAAATATTTTTGTTTTGTAAAGCTTGTTATGCCACACAAAAAGTATGAAAAGACGTCTAGTTTGTACTTATTTCTACTCAGTTTGAGCGTTTAAAAAAATAAGTTTTCCTGAAAATAGTCGGTAAGGAGGGAGTTAAACAAATGTCTGTCTGTCTGTCTGTCCCCTAATTTATCACTTTGTAACAAACTTTATTGTTTTTTCTTTCATTCCTATACATTTAACCACTGTGTAGTTAATCATTTGTATAGGGCAGTCACTTTCATCTTCTGTATTTGAAGTTTGTTGTATGAGGACATTTTCCACTGTGTGTTCAAGGAATTGTAGGAGGACGGATGTTTTCCGCTGTGTTCAAGGAATTTCATTGGCGTCCTCCTTCAGTTTCCGTAGTCGTTCCATATGACATTCCAGCAATTGAACTGTGTCGTCTTTCTTGAACAGTTTGGCATCGTCAATTGGCAGATTGCCCCATCTGTGGTGGGGGGGAAAAGTTTTTAAAAATGTGTTTTCACACGTCTCATCATGAGCAAACAAAGTAATTTAAAAACGTGAAGAAGAAGAAGAAGATAGTGGAGGAGGAGGAGGAGGAGGAGGAGGAACAGGAAGAAGAAGAAGAAGAAGAAGAAGAAGAAGAAGAAGAAGAAGAAGAAGAAGAAGAAGAAGAAGAAGAAGAAGAAGAAGAAGAAGAAGAAGAAGTAGTAGTAGTAGTCGTAGTAGTAGTAGTAGTAGTAGTAGTAGTAGTAGTAGTAGTAGTAATAGTAGCAGCAGCATCAGCAATAGTAGTAGTAGTAGTAGTAGTAGTAGTAGTAGTAGTAGTAGTAGTAGTAGTAGTAGTAGTAGAAGGAGTAGTAGTAGTTGTAGTAGTAGTAGTAGTAGTAGTAGTAGTAGTAGTAGTAGTAGTATAGTAGTTAGTATAGTAATAGTAAATAGTATAGTAGTAGTAGTAGTAAGTAGTAGTAGTAAGTAGTATAGTAGTAGTAAGTAGTAAGTAGTAGTAGTAGTAGTAGTAGTTAGTAGTATAGTAGTAGTAGTAGTAGTAGTATAGTAGTAGTAGTAGTAGTAAGATAGTAGTAGTAGTAGTAGTAGTAGTATAGTAGTAGTAGTAGTAGTAGTAGTAGTAGTAGTAGTAGTAGTAGTAGTAGTAGTAGTAGTAGTATATAGTAGTAAAGTAGTAGTAGTATAGTAGTAGTAGTAGTAGTAGTAGTATGTAGTAGTAGTAGTAGTAGTAGTAGTAGTATAGTAGTAGTATAGTAGTAGTAGTAGTAGTAGTAGTAGTAGTAGTAGTAGTAGTAGTAGTTAGTAGTAGTAAGTAGTAGTAGTGAGTAGTAGTATAGTAGTAGTATGTAAGAGTAGTAGTTAGTAGTAGTAGTAGTCTAAGAGCAGCAGTAGCAACGCTAGTCTTGACGTGAGTCACAGAGTCCATAAGGATACCTACATTCTAGTCCTCATGAATGGAGAACACCTGCATTTCTCCAGTAAGAATTGCACCACTGTCGTATGTCCCTCTGCAGCAGCCACGTGCATGGCTGTCCTGCCGTCGTAGTCTGTCTGGTTCATGTCCATGCCGGTCAAAGCACATCTGGTCATGGGAGACAAAAAATTAGTATTGAGCTTTCTTTTTTTTTTTTTTGTGGGGGGGGGGGGGGGGGGGGGGGGCTTTTCTTATATAGCGCCAATATCCTTACTTTCTTAATTTAACTCACTCAACCCCTAACACCGACTATTTCCATAGTTTAACCGGGTTACTTTTACCCCATGCCCATTTACTACAATTTTTAATGACATATTATGGACGCAGTATCAAAGCTAATGTTTTTAGTTTTTACATGTTAATGGTAGTTGAATAAAACTATCAATGTACATGTTCATTTTTTATACATTTTTTTCCAATTTTGAAAATTAGCAAAAATCTCTAGGATTGAGTGAGTTAATCAAATTGAAGCTTTCATTCCATTTGACTTCTGTTATTTAATTTCTTCAAGCTCCCAGCAGCAACATTTGTATTACCAATCTCCTTACACCTACAGACACAGATCTACCTTACCTTACCGGAATTCCATCTCCCTACAGAGGTTGAATGTCATGGAACGCCATTCTTCATGCTCAAGGGCAAATTACCGAGCAGTCGATTATCTTTTTGCCAGTTGTTGCCTCCACATTTCCTATCCAGGACTTCCTTGGTTTGCCTCATGCCCTTTCTGCTAGCTACTTTTCCTTCTAGTACTAATTTTTGGATGGTGTTGTGTCTCCGGATGTGTCCGTAATAGTTTACTCATTTTAACTTCTGCCAACAGTTTTCTGGACCTTCGGCTTGCATCAATAAGAACCAGAATGTTTGATTTCTTTCTGGTTCATGGTACTCTCAGAATTCTGCAATACACCCACATCTCCTTCGTTCTGGCACATGTTTCACAGGCATACAGGAATGTGGACCGTATGTAACATTTAGCCATACGCACTTTTTGTTTTTGTTGATATTTTTAAGCTCGTGAGGATTTTTCTCAATTTCACAAAATTCTTCATGAAAATGACACAGATCTATTCTCATCAAAAGGTTATTAAAAGCAGAGAAACTAGGGCTTCATTTAGGCTTAACCTGCACTGCTCCTTATGTTTTGTTTTTGTTTTTTTTTGTGTGTGTGAAAACGGTAAAATGTTGAAATGCAATAAAATCAAAATATTTCACCTTCTAATAGCTGTCACGTCACCGTTGAATGCCGAGAAAAGGAGGTTGACCACAAGATTAGACTGGACATCAGCTGTTGGGAGCCTGGGGTCAAGCTTACGCACGGAATGGTGGACATTGTCGTAGTTGTGGAAGTTGAAGATACTCACCAGATCCTGTGCAGGGAGGGAAATAATTGAATTAAATGAGTATTGTATTTATACAGAAAAGAGAGTGGAGCAGGTGCTTATGTTGATAATAACAGAAAATGAAGAGTAGAAAAGTACCAGAGGACAAAAGAAAAAAAATTATTCTCTTTTGTCCTCTGGCAATTTTCTACTCATTTCATTTTCTGTTATTATTATATTTATAGATGAGTAAAAGGATGTTTGTTTTTGTTTTTAAGGGTTTTACAGCGCTTTAGGTCATATCAGTGCCAGTAAAAAGATAGAAAATTGGAAAGTGAAAACAAGCACAATTAGAAGGACTTGAGGTAAAAGTAAGACAAAGGGGAATGGTACAAATAGGAAAGAGATGAAGATTCCAAGAGCACATACACTATCAGTGTATTTAGTTTGAGATAACCTAAAAGTCTTACACAGACACCAGCACAAGATCCCACTAAGCAGGAATATACTCAAATATTTACAAATCGTATGTTAAAATTTAAAAAATAACAGTACATAACAGAGAGATGATTTACAAGGAAAAAAATATCATCTCCCAAAACTATAACTATGCATTCGACTGTTTCCCTCCCAGCCAAGAAATCAGGCCAGGGTCAGGACAAAACCAAGTCATTTCATTCCAAGACAAAGACAGAAAGCAGGTTGGAAAACAGATATAAGGGGATAGAAGACAAAGTTAGTACCTCCCTGCCTACTATGGGAGGTCAGGAGCCCAAATTAAAAGGATGTTGTCGTTCTTCAGTTGCATTTAGCATTTTACAAACAGTAGTAGTAGTGTCGTATGGCTGTCTACACCTCCATGTGCTCTAATTGCTTTAAATAAGATACTCATCACAAAACACAATCAGCCATAAAGCATGTCATCCAAAACGTAGACTTGTGGTGGGTCCATGTGAATGTGACTAACATTTTGAATGCTAATGAAAATGTGAAAATGGAAAGGACTTTGGATGGAAACAGTACAAAAAATGCAGTGTTCATATAATAATAATAATAATAATAATAATAATAATAATAATAATAATAATAATAATAATAATAATAATAATAATAATAATAATAATAAGCATATTTCTATAGTGCCTTTCATCGAAACCTCAAAGCACTTTAAAAAAAAAATTAATAAAAAAATAAAATAAAATAAAATGTAATGTTTCCATCCAAGGCCTTTAAATTTTCACCTTTTTGTTAGTATTTTAACGATCAGCCAGCCCTTTCTTTTTCTTCTTCCTTTACTACGAAATTGAAAAAAAAAAAATTTGATTTCTTTAAAATTTCTCGAAAAATTCTTGTTCAATTTCACAGTACATGACACCTTAAAATACACTGTCACATCACATCATGATCAATTTGATAAAATTAAACATAATCCATTGGAGAAAACACAGAAAAATTTTGATTTCATACTAGAGCAAGATTGGAGCGACTGACAGGCTCTAACAATAAATCACTCTCATATCTCTACTTTGTCTGCAGTCATGTAGTCAATTGGTACGACACTCGCTTTCAGATCGGAAGGCCTCGCTCGTCGCATAGTTGAGTCCTTGGAAAAGGCTCTTTACTCACGTTCTCTCATCGTACTCAGGTGTAAAATGAGCACCTGGCCGTTAACAGCGTTGTCTCTGTCAGAAAAAATTGTAATATCGCATTACAGGCGTCATGTCTCGTCCTACATGTTAAATGTTGCTGTTGACTAAGGACCCCTTGTAAAGTGCTTTGAGCATGTTTAGTGGATATTGTGTTACATAAAAGCTCAATTTTTAAACAAAATTTCCCATGTTTAGGAGTGACTTATGTGAAATTTTTTTTTTAAACACCACAAATATAGAATGAGTCAAAAAGAAGAAGAAAAAGAGGTAATAATAAAAATAAATAAAATTCCCTTTATTTCATCCCATAGGGGAAATTTGTCTCTAGGGTCTATTCCAAGGGAAGACTGGAATAACCCAGGCAGCAGCCGCAATGCAGCTCTGTGAATTGAGCTAAGGCAAGGTGACTTGCTCAAGGCCACACAGCTTAGTGGCCTGTGATTCGGGTACGAAGCAAAGACCGTACCACTGAGCCCCGCTGCTCCCAATTGTCTATATTTAACAAGTGACACAAACCTGACAAAACTGGATACCCCTGAAGCTGTTTCCATACTTGTCCAAGGGAGGCGACCACATAAATATTCCCATGACATTTGGAACAACCAGCATTATTCCCCCTGCCACACCTGACTTGCCCGGCAGACCGACCTGATGTGAATGACACACAAAATTGGATGATGATTTTTAGTATGTATTCATTAATTATTGTTGTCAAAGTTACAATATTTACGAATTATTAATATGACGAAATGCATTTGTAACTGCTAAGACTAATTCTGATTTGTTCAACAATTTTTATTAATAAAAATAGTAATATAATAATATTAATAATAATAATAATAATAATAATAATAATAATAATAATAATAATAATAATAATAATAAATAATAATAATACTAATACTACTACATATACTACTACTACTACTACTATAATAATAATAATAATAATAATAATAATAATAATAATAATAATAATAATAATAATAATAATAATGATACTATACTGATCCATAGGAAATTTTTTGTCCAGCTTTGAGCACGTTTAGTGGATATTGTGCTATATACAAGCTCAAGATTAATGATCACATCATTTGACAAAAAGTAATATGAATGTCTTATGAATTTTTGCTATCATACTATAGTAAAATATGATTATCTCCATTACCAAAGGGGGATAACAAACCAAATCATTAATGAGTTTTCTATCATACCTTGAAAGCGAATTGTCCCGAGTAGTCGTACATGCCACAGGACAACATAAGGCTGAGAGTATCCCTGATACAGTGGGGCTCCAGCACTTTTTGCCCCGTGATAGGGCAAATCCCTCCATTGGCCAGAGTGGCCGCTATCACAGATCCTGAATCACACGTGGTTTCTATGCTACACAACTGGTGAGGGAAAAAATAGGGGAGAATAAATTAACAGAAAATAAAAATAAAAAATAACTCAATTAGTAGATAAATATTTAATAAATGATATGAATACAGATACATTAATTATTATTATTATTACTATTATTATTATTATTATTATTATTATTATTATTATTATTATTATTATTATTATTATCATTATTATTATTATTATTATTATTACTATTATTATTATATGATTATTATTATTATTATTATTATTATTATTATTATTATTATTATTATTATTATTATTATTATTAGTATTATTATTATTATTATTATTATTATTATTATTATTATCATTATGATTATTATTATTATTATTATTACCTGGAAGTAAAAGTCCAACAATTCGTGCAGGTTTGTGCCCTTGGGGAAACACTGAAATGAAAAGTACAGCACATCAAATTATTACACAACATATTCAGCTCTATGTTTCCTTTGCATTTCCTTGTACTGTATGTTCCAAACAGTTACAAAAACACTTAGTGGATAGAATCTTCCCTTTGATGATTAAAGAAGTTTCATCAAACCTGCTTTCACTTCGGTACCCATCATTTACAATAACTCTTCTTTCCTCCACCTTTGTAAGTAAAGCCTTTGAGCAATTAGACTTATGGAGCCAGAGTTTATCCCAATTCATGTAGCATAAAACAGAAAAAAAATAGCATTTATTTGCTTTACACAATTTGTATAGGACACGAGTTTATCGCAAAGTACTTTTTGCCAGATCTAAAAGACACCCATCTATCCAATCACTGATGGGTTGACAGAGACAGGGGGGGGGGGGTGGTGGTCAGAATGAAAATCTCGACTTAATTCAGGATTGGTTTCGGTCTCTTTGCGTGTGAAGAGAGTGGTGCTCTTCCAACTGAGCTCATTGACGTAAACAAAAGGTTTTAAAGCTTATGTACAGACCACAATGGGGGTCCCGATAGCTCAGTTGGTAGAGCACTTGCTTCACACGCAAAGGAACCAAGATCGATTCCGGGCGCAGTCAAAATTCCCCCCTCCCCTGTCCACCCAGCAGTGAATGGGTAGCTGAGTCTGTTTGATTTGGTGGAAAGTACTTTGCAATAGACTAGCGTCCTATCCAAAGGATAGCAAGTAATTGCTATTGTCCATTTTACGCTATAGAAACTGGGATAAACTCCGGCTCCATGGGCCCAATGGTTCTGAAGGACTACTTTTTATTATTTTACATACCACAACATGGTACCCATCACATGAAGTGTTAACATTTATTTCATTGAATCGGACTGTATTTTCTGACGTTTTTCATTCATTTCCCAATCATTTTTTCTCTAACAGAAACTTACTTGGTTTTCTTTGAGGTAGTAACCAATGGCAAAATTCCTGTCTGCTGTTTGCCGTTCAGATAAAAAGCTGAAGAGAAACAAAAATAAATAAATAAAATAATTAATAAATACCGATTAACCAAGAAACATAGACGTCCCTAAATGAGCCATTAAGATGGAGAGAAAAAATGAAGTGAGTGAAAGTCAAGGCAAGGGTTGAACCATTGAATTCATAATATTACAAACTATTTAAAACTAACCCTGAAAGAAATAAAAGGCCAAACAAAATCTATACTGCATCAGGATTAATACCAGTCTCTGTGCTTAAGAGTGCTCAACATCTGAGCTTTCTTTCTTTTGAGCGTGGAGCTCAAAATACACAAAATGTGCTCAAAGCAAGGGGTTCCAAGCCAGCAGCAACGTATAAAATGTAAAAAATAAATAAATAAAATTCCCTTTATTCATTCCCAAGGGGAAATTTTTCTCTTGGGTCTATTCCAAGGGAAGACTGGAATAACCCAGACGTCAACCGCAGTGCAGCACCGCAAAATGAGCGAGGGCTAGGTGACTTGCTCAAGGCCACACAACGCAGCGGCGGGTGATCGAACTCGTTACCTTTTGGGTATGAAGCAAAGACTGTACCGCTAAGCCATGCTGCCCTAAAGACAAGGAATGATGCCTGAAAGGTGATATTATATTTGTTTCTTTTATTTATCGACAGAGACAACACTGTTACCATCCAGGTACTCCTTTTACACCTGAATGCAGTGATAGAATGTGAGTACAGAGCCTGCCAGAGCCTTTACCAAGAACCTGCCGGTCTAAAGGCAAATGTCATACAAAACTGCAAAGCTTGGGTTTCTTGACCCCCCCACCCCCCAAGTCAAAGTTTCTCTTAATAATAATAATAATAATAATAATAATAATAATAATAATAATAATAATAATAATAATAATAATAATAATAATAATAATAATAATAATAATAATAATAATAATAGTTTATTGCATCCCAAAAAGGAAATTTTTTGTACAGACGTGTTATAATTTACACAATAAGATAAAAATACAATGGAAATAGGATGTATATATATAAAAAAAAAAGGAGCAGCTCTATAACCAGAGCTGCGCTTTATAATATGAATAATATCAACACTGTAAAATAGTTAAAACTGTCACTATAAATTGAAAATGGAAAAGATTGCAAAACAAATAAATTAATAAATTAATATTTATATTTTAAAAAAGTAAAAATGAGAAATAATTATATAAAATGGTTATTGCTTGTTGTTATAAAGCCTAATACTGGGCGGCAGAAAAGATTTTCGGTGTCTCTCTGTTTTCGTTGAAATAGAGAAAGGGCGACCACTTCTTTCTGACATAATAATTGATGGTCTTAGTGGATGATACTGGTCATTTAATATTTTAGTTATTTTAGTTATACAAAATTTCTCGTATAAAAGATCTACTTCGTCAACATTATTTATATAGCGTTTAATGGATTTTTTAATATTTGAATTTATTTTGTTCCTTTCCACTGCTAAGCAATGGCCTCCCCCAGCTGTTATACAAAATGATAAAACACTTTCGATTACTGCTCTATAAAATAATGTGCAGAGAGTTTTATCTATTCTAAACTGAGAGAGTTTTGATAAAAAATATGTACGTCTGCACATCTTATGCCTAATTATTTTCAAGTGTTCATCCCACTTGAGCCTGTCATCAATCGTTACACCAAGGTATTTGTAGTGAGGAACTCGCTGGACAAATTGGTCCTTTAATTTTAACGGTTCTATCGGTTCCTTCACTTTCCTAAAGTCAATCACTAGCTCCTTTGTCTTGCTTATGTTAAGCTCTAGGTGGTGGGCATCACACCAAGACACAAATCTATCAATTTCTTGCCTATAAGCCACTTCATTGCCATTTGTTATGAGGCCTTGAAGAGCGGTGTCATCTGCAAACTTTATTAAAGGTACCCTCAGGTTTTGACTTCTACAGTCATTCGTGTATATTGTGAATAATACAGGGGCCAATACACAACCTTGAGGAGCATCAGTATTTGTAGTTATACAGGAAGATTTGTTTTGTCCTAATTGAACATATTGTGCTCTCTCCGTAAGAAATTCGAGCACCCAAGCAATTATATACTTGTTTAAATTCAGACTAGTCAATTTTTGAACAACCAACTGAGGTTGCATTGTATTGAACGCTGAAGAAAAATCTGCAAACAGCAATCTGCAATAGCTCCTAGCGTGATCTAGATGCCTGTAGATGTTGTTTGTAAACAGCAAAATGGCATCCTCTACGCCACGTCCTGGTTTGTAAGCAAATTGATGACTATCACTCAATGGCATAAACTGATTCCTAATTTTAACAAGAACAAGTTTTTCTAAAAATTTCATGACTATTGAAGTCAGCACAACAGGTCTGAGATCGTTCATAGTTTCAAGTTTTTCTTTTTTTGGAACAGGAATAATTTTTGAAGTTTTCCAAATTTCAGGGATCGCAACGCATTGGAGGGACCAGTTAAAAATATGTGTATAAATGGGGGAAAGCTGATGGGCACATTCTTTTAATAGTTTTCCTTTCAATCCATCTGGCCCAGCAGCCTTCCTCTCGTTTAGTTTCAAAAATACGAATCTCGTTTCCTCTTCCCTGACCTCAATAGTCATTTCATCTTCCAAAGCCCTGTCTAATTTATGTTTTTCATTTTCAATATCAAATTTGTTTGCTGTGTCGAAACGTGAATAAAATTTATTTAAAGTTTCAATTTCGATATCTTCTGATATAATCGTGGGCTTTGGATTATAGTTAACAGCAGTTTTAAGCCCCCGCCACGTGTTCCGTATATCCCCAGAAGAAAAGCATTTTTCAATTTTATTTTTGTACTTATCTCTACAACTAGATATTACCCTCTTTATCTCTTTTTGTTTTGTTTTCAGATCTTTTTTGTTTCCACTAGTATAGAGAGTTTTCTTTTGGTTCAATAAAAGTTTTAGATCTTTTGTTATCCAAGGCTTGTTGTTAGGATAATATTTTATTTCTTTTTTACAAGACACTAGCTGTTCACAGAATTTTAAATACTCACTCACACAGTCATTCAGCTCATCCACACTATCACATGATTCGATAAAAACATTCCAGTCAGTGCATTCAAAACAACCACGCAAATCTTCACACACACTTCCGTTCCAGATCTGTACACTTTTCTTTACTGGTTTTACACGTTTAAAAACAGGGCGGTAGGTGGGGAGTAGCAAGAGCATGCAGTGGTCAGATAAACCAACACAGAAATATTTTAACTCTGATACCACACTTACGGTGTCCGGCTATGTGGTCTAGTGGTATGACACTCGCTTTCAGATCGGAAGGTCCTGGGTTCGAGCGTCGCTCGCGAATAGTTGAGTCCTTGGAAAAAGGTTCATTACTCACATTCTCTCACCGTAATCAGGTGTAAAATGAGAACCTGGCCGTTAACATTAAAAATGTAATATCACCTAACAGGCGTCATGTTTCGTCCTACATGTTAAGTGTTGCTGTTGGTCAGGGACCCTTGTAAAATGCTTTGAGCACAATTAGCGGATACTGTGCTATATAAAAAGCTCAACTCTTTTTTTTTAAAGCTCAACTTACACCGAGTTGTTGAAAGACACTGATTCCCCTCCAGCCATGTCACGGAACTTCTGTTGAATCTGGGAATAACAAGAAATAAACCATTTATAGTTTTACTTTCTACAACTCTGATAACCCAAATTGTCGTTATAGCTTCATTATTGCAATGAAAATACAACACTCAAACCAACGTGTACATATCTACATGTCTAATAACGCAAATTGTTATGGTTTCTTCTTTGCAGTGGATGATATTGTGGCATCCAATGGTGTTTAGTTGATTTCTTCTTAACTTATCTGGCCACTTTTTATATGGTTTACTTTTCCTATTTCCTAGTTCCGATTGGAGTAACAGCCACTTTGTCTTTGATTAAACTTCTCGTCTTATCTCTCACTTGTCGTCGGCATTCATTTCTTCACACATCTTACAACATACTGTCAAACCAAATGTAAAATAAATCAGACTTAAAAATATTATTAATGTTATTTCTACATGCACATGTGTACAGGTCTGCTAACCTAACGCAATTAAAGGCTTAATCTAATAATATCGTTATAATGGACAATAGTTTGCATTGGTTTGAGAGTTTGTATTTCCATTACCACAATGAGTCCATAACAATTGGGTTATCAGACCTGGATTTAAATGCATATCATCCCAGAATAATGACTGTACATTAACTCTTTCGTCGCTGAAGCTATTTTCGCATTTCCATCACAAAATGGCTGACACCTCATTGAGGCAGCGTGAGAATGACAAGCTAAGACAAAGTGACATTCGAATTTGGCACAAAATCTCAATCAAAATACCCCCTCCCTAGGGCCAATTGAATGTTCTGATGAAAGAAATGATACCATTGGTTCAATTTATAGCACTTTTGTAGAAAAAAAAAAAAGTAGGATTGGATTACATTTTTATTTTTGCCTTTCAAGACCGGCCGCACTGTGCGGCCATTGGCCCGTAGAACTGATTCTGCTCTAGCCGCACAGTGTGGCCAATGGCGCTGAAAGAGTTTAGGTGCATATGAATGAGTAATTGAAAATTTCATGTTTCGGGTTTTAGCTTGTTTTGCGATATTTGCCATACATTATTCTAAGGTTCACTAAACATAATAATATGGACAAGGACTGTTGTCATTGGAGCACAACTTATTACCATAAACAGTAATTAACATTATCACAACAAATACAAGGACAATGCTACTTTCTGCAACATCAATGACAACAACAACAACTGAACTTAAATATGTATCAGTGCATGACATAATCAGCCGGAAGGTGAAAATTTAGGATTTGCATTTTCTGAAAGAACATGCTCCCCAGAGCATTTTAATCTTTATTTGAAGTAAATCGGGTGATTTTTCATGAAGTTATGGTAAGATGTATAGGAAAGGTATCCAGCAACTTTTCTCAAATTTCATACTTTTTCAACTTGACTAACTGTAAAAAATACTTAGAAGTGAAATTAAGCTTTGATATTTCCCAAAGATGTACAAAAAGGGTTGATTTAATCATTTATGACAAGAACTCATTTTTGATCAAAATTGAACTTCCAACTAAACTTGGCAATATCTTTGTTCAAACCTTTTCTTTTCACCATCCGACTGATTATGTAATTCACAAAAACATATATCTACAATA
>NC_088370.1:20567204-20589704 GCF_034508935.2 Berghia stephanieae | reverse complement strand
TTCTTGGTATAGATTAAACAGATCTGGTGAGGCAACACACCCTTGACGGACTCCTTTCTTAATAGGAATGGAATTTCCTGTAGAGTTTCCGATTTTGATAGATGCCTGCTGGGTGTAGTATAATGTTTGCATGAGTCTGAGGTCTTTCTCATCAGCGCCAATGGAGTGCAGTTGTTTTAGTATTTCTTCGTGGCGTACTCTATCAAAAGCTTTTTTGTAGTCGACAAAACAGAGGTATAGTGGGGTCTGAACCTGTATAGCTCTTTCACTTAAAACACGGAGGAGGTATATTGCGTTCCTTGTCCCTCTGTCAGGTTGGAATCCATATTGTTCTTCTGCGATTTCGGGGTTAATCTTATTCCTTAGCCTGTTGATAATTATACGCAACAGTATTTTGTTGATGTGGCTTATTAAACTTATAGTTCTAAAATTTTCGCATCTGACTGCACCTGCTTTCTTTGTATTGCTATGAAAATAGAGTTACAGAGATCTTCTGGAATTTTCCCAGTATTGTATATATTGTTGAATAATATGTGAAGTTCATCAATTGCTAGATCTCCTAGGCTTTTTAATACCTCTACAGATATTTCATCAGGGCCTGTTGCTTTACCATCCCTCATTCGTTCCATGGCATGTTCAATTTCACTTTTGGTGATGTTTGGTCCGCTTAATGGTTCTTTGAATTTCAGTGGTGGTTCATTTCTATTTGGATCATTGTACAGTTCGCCTATGTATTCTACCCATCGGCTTTCTATATGTTGTTCTTCAAATAGCAGTTCCCCTTGTTTGTTTTGGATACAACTTCCTGCTGCTTTGCTTTTCCTTTTCCCTGATAGTTCTTTTATTCTTTGGTGAGCTTGTTGGGGGTTGGGTTTGTATTCTCTTTCGATTTCGCAGCATTTCCAGTCTAGATAGTTCTCGTGTGCCTCGATGCATTTGGATTTAATGTGGTTGTTCAATGTTTGGTATTCTGCAGACCCTCTGTTGCATTTTCGTCTTTCTTCAAATAGGTTTAGAATTTCATTTGTCATCCATTCCTTTTTGCTGTTTATTTGAGCTATTGGTAAATGCTTTTCTGCAGTTGCTTTGACACACTTTTGGAATATATCAAATTGTTTTTCACATTTTCATTATCAGGTTCACTTTGGCTTTGTATCATGAGTGCATTTTCAAATTCTTCTCTCATTTTTGTTTGTATGCCATTGTCTTTGCATAACCTGTAATCCCTCTTTATTCTACCAGCTGTTCTCTGAATAGCTTTAAACTTTATCCTTATTGTACAAACAACTGGGACATGGTCACTGTCTACATCGGCGCCTGGTAGGTTTTGCAATTTAATATGCCATTTCTGAATCTTGATGATACTGCTATAAAGTCTATCTGGTTCCTTGCTCTGTCCCCTGGTGATTGCCATGTCCAGGTTCTTCTTGGGTGTTGTTTGAAACCAGGTGTTTGAAATCATTAATTTATTTGTTCACACCAATCTGCCCAGATGTTTCCTCGTTCATTCTGTCTCCGAGTCCATGTGGTCCGATTATTCACCATCTCTGCCTCTGCCAATCTTAGCATTTAGGTCCCCCATTACCATAAGGACTTCTTGTGATTTACACATTCGTTTTGCTTTGTCTAGTGAATGGTAAAACTCTGTCATATCTGCATCTGTCGCCTCTTCTGTTTGGTGCATAAACTTGAATAATATTGGTGTCAACTACAGGTCCTCTTAGCTTAACCAGCAAAACTCTGTCTGAGATTGCTACGTGCCCTTTGTAAAATTTGGTTGATTTTTGGTCTAAGATCATCCCTACTTCCTTTTTGGAAAGAGGTTCCACCACTCCATATGATCTTATATGTCCCTGTTGTTTTCTTGTTTTTGACATGGTTCCCTGCTCTTTTCCATCTCATCTCTGCCAGGCCAAGAATATTTATTTGGAGCCGTTTCATTTCTTTCAGAATGTTGTTTAGTTTTTCCTTTTGGGCACAGGTCCTGACATTCCATGTCCCAATTTTGGTTTTGTCACATTTGTTAAATTTATTTCGCCTAGTAACTGCTGACGGTTCGGTGTGACCTGACGAACATCACGCTCCCAACCGAGCGAGGCAGCAGTCTTCCGTGAAAACATGCTCCCCTTTACCTGTCACCGTTTAACTTTTTGGACTTATTCATGCAGTTAACTCGGCAAAGTTACAAGAAGGTTTGCCATTGCCTATTCCTTGTCGCCCTCTGCAGTTGGCCAGCTTGACCTGTTAAACCGTTCGACACCACGAGGAGGTTGCAGTAGGGCTTGAATGATGACTATCTTTGCGACTTGGCATCATCCCATTTGTCGAACGAATAACCTAGACGCCACACATTTGCAGTCTGAATCAATTTATGCTTCTTTGATAACTCAAAAAAAAAAAAAAAAAAAGAAAGTAGTTTCAATCGTTTTACTCTCTTTCACCCCTTTGCAAGGTAAGGAAATTTGAAATCCTTACACCAGAATTGTCGATCTGACCGATAAGAGATAATATGGTTAATTAATCGGTCCCTGGGTGAAATCTAACTACTCCATATTCTACATGAAAGATATCATTGTCTGATTTATTACTAGTCGTCGTCGTACACTGCCATTCTGAACACCCCCCCCCCCCCCCCCCAAAAAAAAAAAAAAAAAAAAAAAAAAAAAAAACACTGTCAAAATTTATTTTTTGGCAAAAAAACTCGTCCATTCAAATATTCTAACAATTAAGGGAAAGCATTCAAGCGTACTCTTTCGTCCGTACCCTAATGTACCGATTCGCGTCTATCCCCTCCATTGTGTGGCCTTGAGCAATCAACTCGCCCTACTTACTGTTGCGGCGCTGTAGCGGTAGGGAATAAGAAAATGAAAATTCAAAATATAAGTCTCGAGGTCATTAAACTACCTCAGATACAATCGACTTTTAAGTGCGTTCAATTTCATGCTGCACTCTCCATACCCATTTTTCTCATCTATATTGACACCTTGTAAAACCTTTTCCGTGTTCGAACCCCTTTCGTCAGCCGTAAGAAGGAAAAAAATAACAAATAGACGTAAAAGCTAATCTCGATTCACTATTCTTTCCGTTGTACTCTTCTCTTCCTATTGCGAAATATTTTTTGACTCAAAGTTCGTGTTTCATATTCATTCATTTTTCTGTTTGTTTTTTTTGTTTTAGTTGCACAGCACTGCTTCTTATTGCTCACACCTCTATTATGAAGACACTCATTCAGCACAGTCCCCTACCAACACCCGTGCAACCGTCGCGAACACCGCCCGCCATAGCGTCTCACTACAGAAAACAACCTTCAACTAGATGCACTGCGGATTCGTTCTACCAACATCTGGACATGTTTGGACATGCTACATTCTTTTTGGTTTTTTTTTTTGTTTAGACTCATCGAACCTCTCCCCATGTTGCCCGTGCCCTCCAAAAATCTCCGTCAATCAACCTCATGTGAACCGAACTCAAATGATTTTCGGTTGTCTGAACGCCTTGAATGAGGTGATTTTCAACTGCACTGAAATGATCATAAATAACATTCATTATCATTCATTGTTAAAAATAAAAACAAATTCGTATAATAAACATTTCACTGTACAATGATCGTGTTGGCGATCTTATATATCAATAATCACACAAGTAATTTTAAAAATGTTTTAATATATAAGTTCTGCGATTTCGGGGTTAATCTTATTCCTTAGCCTGTTGATAATTATACGCAACAGTATTTTGTTGATGTGGCTTATTAAACTTATAGTTCTAAAATTTTCGCATCTGACTGCACCTGCTTTCTTTGTATTGCTATGAAAATAGAGTTACAGAGATCTTCTGGAATTTTCCCAGTATTGTATATATTGTTGAATAATATGTGAAGTTCATCAATTGCTAGATCTCCTAGGCTTTTTAATACCTCTACAGATATTTCATCAGGGCCTGTTGCTTTACCATCCCTCATTCGTTCCATGGCATGTTCAATTTCACTTTTGGTGATGTTTGGTCCGCTTAATGGTTCTTTGAATTTCAGTGGTGGTTCATTTCTATTTGGATCATTGTACAGTTCGCCTATGTATTCTACCCATCGGCTTTCTATATGTTGTTCTTCAAATAGCAGTTCCCCTTGTTTGTTTTGGATACAACTTCCTGCTGCTTTGCTTTTCCTTTTCCCTGATAGTTCTTTTATTCTTTGGTGAGCTTGTTGGGGGTTG
The DNA here is from genome assembly GCF_034508935.2 of Berghia stephanieae. Lineage (NCBI taxonomy): Eukaryota > Metazoa > Mollusca > Gastropoda > Nudibranchia > Aeolidiidae > Berghia > Berghia stephanieae. Next base: position 20,585,496 of record NC_088370.1, on the reverse strand, counting down.
GGTTTGTATTCTCTTTCGATTTCGCAGCATTTCCAGTCTAGATAGTTCTCGTGTGCCTCGATGCATTTGGATTTAATGTGGTTGTTCAATGTTTGGTATTCTGCAGACCCTCTGTTGCATTTTCGTCTTTCTTCAAATAGGTTTAGAATTTCATTTGTCATCCATTCCTTTTTGCTGTTTATTTGAGCTATTGGTAAATGCTTTTCTGCAGTTGCTTTGACACACTTTTGGAATATATCAAATTGTTTTTCACATTTTCATTATCAGGTTCACTTTGGCTTTGTATCATGAGTGCATTTTCAAATTCTTCTCTCATTTTTGTTTGTATGCCATTGTCTTTGCATAACCTGTAATCCCTCTTTATTCTACCAGCTGTTCTCTGAATAGCTTTAAACTTTATCCTTATTGTACAAACAACTGGGACATGGTCACTGTCTACATCGGCGCCTGGGTAGGTTTTGCAATTTAATATGCCATTTCTGAATCTTGATGATACTGCTATAAAGTCTATCTGGTTCCTTGCTCTGTCCCCTGGTGATTGCCATGTCCAGGTTCTTCTTGGGTGTTGTTGAAACCAGGTGTTTGAAATCATTAATTTATTTGTTCTACACCAATCTGCCCAGATGTTTCCTCGTTCATTTCTGTCTCCGAGTCCATGTGGTCCGATTATGTCACCATCTCTGCCTCTGCCAATCTTAGCATTTAGGTCCCCCATTACCATAAGGACTTCTTGTGATTTACACATTCGTTTTGCTTTGTCTAGTGAATGGTAAAACTCTGTCATATCTGCATCTGTCGCCTCTTCTGTTGGTGCATAAACTTGAATAATATTGGTGTCAACTACAGGTCCTCTTAGCTTAACCAGCAAAACTCTGTCTGAGATTGCTACGTGCCCTTTGTAAAATTTGGTTGATTTTTGGTCTAAGATCATCCCTACTCCTTTTTGGAAAGAGGTTCCACCACTCCATATGATCTTATATGTCATGTTGTTTTCTTGTTTTGACATGGTTCCCTGCTCTTTCCATCTCATCTCTGCCAGGCCAAGAATATTTATTTGGAGCCGTTTCATTTCTTTCAGAATGTTGTTTAGTTTTCCTTTTTGGGCACAGGTCCTGACATTCCATGTCCCAATTTTGGTTTTGTCACATTTGTTAAATTTATTTCGCCTAGTAACTGGCTGACGGTTCGGTGTGACCTGACGAACATCACGCTCCCAACCGAGCGAGGCAGCAGTCTTCCGTGAAAACATGCTCCCCTTTACGCTGTCACCGTTTAACTTTTTGGACTTATTCATGCAGTTAACTCGGCAAAGTTACAAGAATGGTTTGCCATTGCCTATTCTTGTCGCCCTCTGCAGTTGGCCAGCTTGACCTGTTACCGTTCGACACCACGAGGAGGTTGCAGTAGGGCTTGATGATGATCTATCTTTGCAGACTTGGCATCATCCATTTGTCGAAAGAATATTGGATATTAAGCTTAAATGCTGGCCAACTAATTGCGCGGCGTTTGTTTGTGTTGAACCCGTGACCTCAAGAAGTCGGGGAGAGAAGGCTCTAATAGGACTAAGGTTTGAAGCGACTTTTTTGGGGTCGTGGAACGCTGATACGGTAGAGTCACAATCTCCCCGACCAGGCAGAGTTGTGGTACAAGTAAGGTCGTGGGTTCGAGCCCCCATCGCCGCCGCGAAGTTTTTATTCTCTGTTGTCTTCTGACACTTTTCTACTCACTTTACATCTTGTTATTATAGATCAAAAAATAAGTCGGCTGCAAAGATGATTAAAATTTCAAGTTCAGCCTACACGTAACCAATCGTCTCAAAAACGGTTTTATGTCAGGATAAACACGATAAAGTGGAACCCTGAGAAAGCCACCCCCCCCCCCCCCCCCCCCCCCCCCTCCCCGGACAAGATTCATTTATCTTTTAAAAATCATTTTTTTACGTATATGGTCCTCCTTAACTCTCTCAGGCTCACCCTCATTGTAAATCGAACAAATTTGTTCTATTTTCCATGCATATAATATTAATAATAATGATAATAATAACAACAACAACAACAATAATAATAATAATAATAATAATAAGAAGAAGAAGAAGAAGAAGAAGAAGAGAAGAAGAAGAAGAAGAAGAAGAAGAAGAAGAAGAAGAAGAAGAAGAAGAAGAAGAAGAAGAAGACGAAGAAGAAGAAGAAGAAGAAGAAGAAGAAGAAGAAATCATTGCGTCATAACATAGGCGCACACATTTGCAGGTCTGAATGCAATTATGGGCTTCAGTTGATAACTCAAAAAAAAAAAAAAAAAAAAGAAAGTAGGTTTCAATCGTAGTAACTCTCTTCAGCCCCTCTTTGGCAAGGATAAGGAAATGTTGGAACTCCTTACACCAGATGTTGACGAGTCACCGATAAAGAGATAATATGGGGGTTAATTGAATTGGTCCCTGTGTGAAATTCTATACTACATCCATATGTCGACATTGAGAAGGGATATCATTGTCTGATTTATTACTAGTCGTATGTCGTACACTGCCATGCTCTGAACACCCCCCCCCCCCCCCCAAAAAAAAAAAAAACACGTGTGCAAAATTATGTTTGTCAAAAAACCTCGCCATTCAAATATCTATCAATTAAGGGGAAGCATTGCTAAGCGGTACGGTCTTTGCTTCGTACCCAAAAGGTACCGAGTTCGACTACCCGCCTCATTGTGTGGCCTTGAGCAAGTCAACTCGCCCTAGCTTACTTTGCGCGCTGTACTGCGGGTATGGAGAATAAGTGGCAAATGAAATCAGAGAATAAAAAGTCACGAGGTCAGTAACAACCTCAGGATCCAATCGACTTTAAGTGTCGTGTCAATTTCATCTGGCACTTCTCCATACCCTGTTTTTCTCATCATTATTGACACCTTGTAAAACGCTTTTTCGTGTTCGAACCCCTTCTTCAGCCGTAAGAAGGAAAAAAATAACAGATAGAGCGGTAAAAATCGGTATCTGGATTTCACGTGATGTAATTTCCGTTTTATCTCTTCTCTTCCTCTTGGCTGAAGATGAGTTTTGAGCTCGAAAGTTCTGTGTTCAGTATTCATTCATTTGTTCGTTTTTTGTTTGTTTTTTTTTTTTAGGTTGGCAGCAGCAGCTTCTTATGGTGCTCACACCACTATGTTATGACGATCGACTCAATCAGCAAAGTCCCTACCACACCCGTGCACCGTCGCGAACCCGCCCGCCAGGAAGCTTCGTCACAACAGTACACCGTTCAACTAGATGCTCTGCGGATTCGGGTTCTAACCAACATCTGGTACATGTTGGACAGGTTGGCACATTCATTTTTGTTGTAGACTAACTAACCTCTCCCCTAGTGTTTCCCTTGGCCCTCCAGAAAATCTCGTCAACCTTCTGTGTGAACTCGGAGAACTCAGGAATGATGAACTGTTGTCTGAACGCCTTGGAGATGAGGGTGATGTTGTCAGACAGGCAGCTGGGAGGATGGAACATAAATATGAGCGATTCATTAGTCATTCATTATTTAAAAAAAAAAACAAATTCGTAAAATAAACATGTTCACAGTACATTTATTTCGTTTTGGGCTATCTTATTATAACGAAAAATGCACACAAGGTAATTTTAAAAAATGTTTTTAATATAATAAGTTGCAACAAAAAACCCCAACAAAAACAACTATAACCTTTGACCTTTAGTCTCTGTTGTACCCAAAGCGCATAGATATATATATATATATATATATATATATATATATATATATATAATATATATATATATATATATATATTATATATATATATATATATATATATATATATATATATATATATATATATATATATATAAATATATATAAATGTAAATTTTCACTCACATTATTCTTGCCAAGACGATTCGTTTCAGTGTTCCCACCTCATCAGTCGGCATAATCCATTTGTAATGGATTATGCCGACTGATGAGGTGGGAACACTGAAACGAATCGTCTTGGCAAGAATAATGTGAGTGAAAATTTACATTTATACATTAGCTCTAACCACCATTATCGAGCACTTTCGTACCTACAAGTACCCACCAACACTCATAAATATATATATATATATATATATATATATATATATATATATATATATATATATATATATATAATATATATATATATATATATATATATATATATATATATAAGCAGTCTGACAACTGAATGCAATTAATTTTGGACTTCATTTAACATTGGTGTAATGAACAATATTTTGCGCTGGTTTCTCCTCCTCCTCCGTCTCCCCCTCCTCTTCCTTCCCCTCCTCCTCCTCCTCCTCCTCCTCCTCCTTCTTCTTCTTCTTCTTCCATTAAGGCCAAAGCTTCAGGCTGAAGATTCTATAGCCGTCTTTTCAGTAACAGGGGTTTTAGATGGAAGTAGGGATCGATTTTTTTCTAGGCCATCAGTCGAAAGGGCATGTTTACAAGTGGTTGATAGGGAATTCAAGTTCAACCTCTTTATCTGCAAAAGGCGGATTGCCCATCACTGCAGATTTTATACAATTATGTGGTGACTTTCTCCTTTATTGTGTTATTGAGTTGAAAGATAAATGTTTAAAAGTTGACCAAACTTGTTGTTGTTGGTAATATCTAGGATTCCTGGTGGGAGACTGTTCCATTCCAAAGTCGGATGGTGGGGGAGGGAGAAAGAGTAACGGTGATGGTTTGTTGTTCTTGAGTTCCCATGACAACAACGAGTCCATAACAATGAGGGGAGTTATCGGACCTGCAAAATAAGTCCGTACACATCAAGTTTACCCCATACTCTCAGGGCACAGCGTGGCTCAGCGGTACGGTCTTTACTTCGTACCCGAAAGGTACCCAGTTCGATCACCAGCCGCTGCACTGTGTGGCCTTGCTTGAGCAAGTCACCTCGCCCTAGCTCAATTTGCGGCGCTGTACTGCGGCTGACACCTGGGTTGTTCCTGTCTTCCTTTTGAATTCCTCCTCCTCCTCCTCCTCTTCCTCCTCCTCCTCCTCCTCTTCCTTTTCTTCTTCTTCTTCTTTTCTTCTTCTTCTTCTTCTTCTTCTTTCTTCTTCTTCTTCTTCTTCTTCTTCTTCTTCTTCTTCTTCTTCTTCTTCTTTTCTTTCTTCTTCTTCTCTTCTTCTTTCTTCTTCTTCTTCTTCTTCTTTCTTCTTCTTCTTCTTCTTCTTCTTTCTTCTTCTTCTTCTTCTTCTTCTTCTTCTTCCTTCTTTTCTTCTTCTTCTTCTTCTTCTTCTTCTTCTTCTTCTTCTTCTTCTTCTTCTTTCTTCTTCTTCTTCTTCTTCTTCTTCTTCTTCTTCTTTCTTCTTCTTCTTCTTCTTCTTCTTCTTCTTCTTCTTCTTCTTCTTCTTCTTCTTCTTCTTCTTCTTCTTCTTCTTCTTCTTCTTCTTCTTCTTCTTCTTCTTCTTCTTCTTCTTCTTCTTCTTCTTCTTCTTCTTCTTCTTCTTCTTCTTCTTCTTCTTCTTCTTCTTCTTCTTCTTCTTCTTCTTCTTCTTCTTCTTCTTCTTCTTCTTCTTCTTCTTCTTCTTCTTCTTCTTCTTCTTCTTCTTCTTCTTCTTCTTCTTCTTCTTCTTCTTCTTCTTCTTCTTCTTCTTCTTCTTCTTCTCTTCTTCTTCTTCTTCTTCTTCTTCTTCTCTTCTTCTTCTTCTTCTTCTTCTTCTTCTTCTTCTTCTTCTTCTCTTCTTCTTCTTCTTCTTCTTCTTCTTCTTCTTCTTCTTCTTCTTCTTCTTCTTCTTCTTCTTCTTCTTCTTCTTCTAGTGACACATACCCCCTATGGGATGAATAAAGGGAATTTTATTTTATTTTTCTGTTTTCATTTATTTATTTACTCACTGTCGGAAGGTTTCCCTGTCTATGTAGATATTCTGTGTCGTGTCCAGGTCGTGGACCTCAGCCTGCATGTTGGCCAGATTGGCCATCACCTCCTTCAGACGAGGGTCGGTCACTCGTAAACCCGTGGCTCTGATGGCCTGAGAAAAAACAAGATGACGATAAATCACATTTATAGATAGAATGAAGTTGACGTCACTCGGGTCTTTGCTTTTTTGGGTTTTGTTTTGTTTGTTTTTTTCAAATCCGCGTTTATGAGTAATTCTCACTAAACTGTCTTTAACCAGTATATAAACGTTAAAGCTTACATATATATATATATATATATATATATATATATATATATATATATATATATATATATATATATATATATATATATATATATATATATATATATAATATATATATATATATATATATATATATTGTATATATATAATTCTCACTCGCTTTATCTGATATTGTTTCATACACACGTTTTCAGATCATTATCGTCTCCCCCCCCCCCCCCCTCTTTTTTATGATTTAACGCATCTGTGAACACTGATAGGATTTTATTATTTTTCAGCGGTGACGCAATAAATAATAGATCCGTGTTTTGTTCTGGGTGACAAGATTCTCAAAGATAAAACCCATTAAATTCCATGCTTGATTTGCTACGTTTTGTCATCGAAGAAAAAAAATAAAGTCTAAAGTCCAAAGTCCAAAGTCTAAAGTCTAAAGTCTAAAGTCTAATGTTAAATTGTGGGAACATTAAATATATGGGGCGACGTGTACTTATTTGCAGGTCTGATAACCCAATTTATTATAGGTTCATTGTTGTTATGGAAATATTTTAAAAAAATGACGCAAAACAATGTTATCAATCCATTCATTACAACAATGTTAAACTCGGCCCATAATTGCGTCCGGATGTCAGAGCTGTACACGTGGATATGGGCCAATTGTGTTGTCAGTGTTGATTTCATTAATGTTTTTTTATTACTGTTTTATAAAAAAAAAAAAAATTATTACTGGGCTACTCATTATGTCCGTGCCGATCTGTATTGATGCTATGCGTTTAGTTAAAATACTTACAACAACCTTCAGCCAGATAGCATCAATACAGATCATTAATGTTTGAATACTGTTGCTGCCAATACTATTTTAGTATGTACACCAAAATAATGTAATATATGTATAGTTAAAAATTGACAATGATAATGACGTTGTCGGCGGCGATGTAACGATGACGACGACGACGACGACGATGATGATGATCATGATGATATGTTGATGTTGATTTTGATGTTGATGATGTTGTTGTTGTTGTTGATGATGATGATGATGATGATGATGATGATGATGATGATGATGATGATGATGATGATGATGTAAATGACGACGACGACGATGATGATGATGATGATGAGGAGGCGGAACAGGAGGAGGAGGAGGAGGAGAAGAAGAAGAAGAAGAAGAAGAAGAAGAAGAAGAAGAAGAAGAAGAAGAAGAAGAAGAAGAAGAAGAAGAAGAAGAAGAAGAAGAAGAAGAAGAAGAAGAAGAAGAAGAAGAAGAAGAAGAAGAAGAAGAAGAAGAAGAAAAAGAAGAAGAAGAAAAAGAAGAAGAAGAAAAAGAAGAAGAAGGAAGGAAGGAAGAAAGAAGAGGAGGAGGAAGAAGACGACGATGCAGACATGGCTGCATACACGCATTCAAACCTAAGACTCGTGCAACGGTATTAGTTCGTAATCCAGATTTATACTTTATTATTGATTTTCTTCTCCACGATTAAACAGCTGACGCATACAAACTGGGCGATCGCTGTCGATGTACATACGAATAAATCTTTTAAAGAATCATTCTATATCTGTAATCTTTTTTAAAAAATGTTTTTATTATTATTACTATTTCGACATCTTCATTTCATAAAATTCATCATCATCATCATCATCATCATCATCATCATCATCATCATCATCATCATCATCATCATCATCATCATCATCATCATCATCATCATCATCATCCTCATCATCAATAAAAAAATGACCGTTTACTTTTAATGAGTTATGCGGTTATGTGGTCATGTGGTATGATACTCGCTTTCGGATCGGAAGGTCCCGAATTCGAGTCTCGCTCAGCGCATAGTTGAGTCCTTGGAAAAGGCTACTTATTCACATTCTCTCACTGAACTCAGGTGTAAAATGAGTTCCTGGCCGTTAATCGCGTTGTCCTAGTCCGAAATAAAATTGTAAAATCGCCTTAAAGGCGTCATGTCACGTGCTACATATTAAGTGTTGCTGTTGGACAGGGACCAATTGTAAAGCGCGTTGAGCACGTTTAGTGGATATTGCGCCATACAAGAGCTCAACGATTTATTGTTTTTAAATTTTATTTTTAACTATACATACAGGCCTCAATAAAACATGTAAACAAAACCCACATTTCCTGATTTCGACAATAGATAGATTACGCTCAGCTAAGAAGCTCACAACATTGCCATCCGGAAGTATAACGGACCAACACACAAAACTATGTGTAACCATGATCTTAGTCTGGATACGAGAGTTCAGTGAGAATCACTCATCAACGTGGATGGCAAAAAGCAATAAGAAAGACCTGAGTGACGTTATCTTCGTTCTATCTATAAATTCAATTTTTACTATGTAAATAATGGCCCCGACTTAAATAATACTGTATTGATGCTATATGTAAATAATGGCCCCGACTTAATTAATAATTTATTGATGCTATATGTAAATAATGGCCCCGACTTAAATAATACTGTATTGAGGCTATATGTAAATAATGGTCCCGACTTAATTAATACTGTATTGAGGCTATATGTGAATGATGGCCCCGACTTAATTAATACTGTATTGATGCTATATGTAAATAATGGCCCCGACTTAAATAATACTGTATTGATGCTATATGTAAATAATGGCCCCGACTTAATTAATACTGTATTGATGCTATATGTAAATAATGGCCCCAACTTAAATAATACTGTATTGATGCTATATGTAAATAATGGCCCCGACTTAATTAATACTGTATTGAGGCTATGGGTCACATACGACGTACAGGTGCACATATTTATAGGCCTGATAACCGAACGCCATTATGAACTATAGGCTTAACCATCTCATTAACACACACCTACACCAAAATCGTCACATTTGTTACGACACAATATACACTTTTTCTTATTCAGATTTATTTTGCACATCACAAACTTTGAAGAACGTTCTTTGTTTAATTAACTCACTCAACCCTAACACTGACTATATCCGTAGTATACCCGGGGATACTTATGCCTATTTATTACATTTTTATGAGACAAATTATAGGCTCAGTATCAAAGCTAATATTTTTAATATTTACACGTTAATGATAGTTGAATAAAACTATCCTATGTACATGCTCATTTTTAATACATTTTTTCCCATTTTGAAAAGTAGCAAAAATCTCTAGGATTGAGTGAGTTAATAAGAACATAAATTTGTTTTGTAGAGAGCTTGTTTGAGTTTTTTTAAAATTCATTTTTCTGCTGGGTAAGCCTGGCAATCTGGGAAAATACTGAAAAGGATCGGTAAGGAAAAAGTTAATTTAACAATGTCGGAGAGAACAATTTGACGTTGGTTGGAGAGTATTTCCATAAGACAAGAACGAGCTCATAACAATTTGAGTTGTCTTCAAACCTGCAAAAATAAAAGTAGGAACACGCCGTCACATACTATGATGATGACGTAGACCACGGCCAAGGTCGTGTCGTAGGTCAAGGCCACGATTAGTTCACAACTTACTCTTTCTCAATATACTGACTGTCACACGGTAAAAAATAGCAACGAAGGAGAAGAAATCAAAAGAAAAGATTTTTATTTACGCTTGACCGGAAAGCGACCCTGCTCTTTACTCCAACCGTTGTAACAAAAAAAAAAAAAAAGGACCTCGGAGAGTTGATATTGCTAGCTAGCATGTCCCAAGACCGTCGGTTTTAACCAGTGGACTTCGTTATCAAAAAAAAAAAAAAAAAAAAAAAAAAAAAAAAAAAAAAAAAATAGAGAGAAAAGAAACGGAGATCAAGACTCTCCCTGAAGAACCCCATTTGTGACCCTTCGCCTGAAAACGGTATTAATCAGGTTGGTTAAGATGTTGAAAATTGAATTTATAGCCAGAAATATCAGACTTGTGTTGAGTTTGTATGTTTCATTGAGGAGAATGGATACCTTATTTTAGGGTTATTTATAATGCCAGCAATTTATATATTTTTTTGACCAGTTTAACATTTAATTCGGCTTTTAAGCATACGGTTCGTTCCGACATAATACCGTTTTGAGACGATGGGTCACATTTGTTGATGTGAAGAAACATTGAACACGAGGGACATCGCAGGTGTTTGTTGTGGGTCCAACAATTATTGACTGTTTGATGCAAAGTTTTATTTTACTATGGGATCTATATCTACTTATTTTGAAGAATATTTGTGACTATACAACTGACTTTGTTCTTGCGTAACTTATACCACGAAGTGGCCGAGTGGTTAAGGCATTGCACTGTGATCCGGATGACCCGGGTTCGAGCCCCGGTTCAGGCACGTTCGTTTTGTTTTGTTTTTTCCTTGAGCACGATTATTGACCCCCAATTTGCTCACTTGGACAACATGGGTGATTCCTGTTGACATCAGACATCTTGTTTGATGAGTTATCTATATTCCTTCGTAGAACTCCCATGCAACGATATCTTATGATATCGTGGCGCAAAAGGCATAATTTTTAATTTTATTTTTAACTTATACCACAGAGCCCTTCTATTAGCAGTTTCAAAGACTTGCTTTCAGTCATTAAAAGCACAATGCTATTTTAAAAAATGTTTTTAAAATGAGCTTTATATAGCGCAATATCCACTAAATTTGCTCAAAGCGCTTCACAAGGGGTCCCTGGTCAACAGCAACATTTAATATGTAGGACGGGACATGACGCCCGTTGGGCGATATTACAATTTTTCGGACAAAGACAACGCTGTAAATGGCTAGATACTCATTTTACACCCGAGTACGGTGAGAGAATGTGAGTAAATAAAGAGCCTTTTCCAATGACTCAACTATGCGCCGGGCGCGAGGCTCGAACCCAGGACCTTCCGATCCAAACGGGAGTGTCATACCACTAGACCACATAGCCACACAAAGGGCTTAGAGTTATTTTAAAATAATTCTAATAAAACGCGAGGAAAACCTCTCTTGTCGTTCAATTAACTCTCTCCTTACCAGCTATTTTCAAAGTCACGCTGAGCAAAATGACCAATTGCGACGTTGGATAAATCTCAAACTGTGAACACTTTTCACTATGCGGGTCATTTTTAACACATTTTGCAATGTGACCAATGACCTCGAGCACATGGAAATGTAATATAGATCATACCCATTGATGCTATGCATTTAGCTAAAAAAAAAACTCACAACATCCGCCAGTCAGATAAAACGTACCAAGACACAAAAACTGTAACCTTAGAGTCTGATTGATAGAATTTAGTGAGAACTAATCATTAAAACGAAGTGGGCGAAGGTAAGGCAGTGCACTGTGACCCGGGTTCGAGCCCCGCTTCAGGCACTTTCGTTTTTTTTTCCTTGAGCAAGATTATTAACCCCCAATTTGATCACTTGTACAACATGGGTGATTCCTGTTGACATCAGACATCTTGTTTGATGAGTTATCTATATTCCTTCGTGGAATGCCTAGGCGACGATGTCTTATGATGTCGTGGCGAAAAAGGCATAATAATAATCATCATCATTAATGTCTAACAACAATAACAAAGAGCTGAGTGACGTCAATTTCGTTCCATCTATAGTTTCTACTTTATATTCAATTTTGAAATAGGGACGATGCGACGCATAATAAATTCATTTTTTTTGGATGTCCGGTCATATTGTAGTAAACCAACTAATTAATTATTTATTTGAAAAAAAAAAATAATTCAATCCCCAAGGTCACACTTAGGTGACTTAGGTTTAGTGTGTTAAGTCAAAACTATAAATTCTTGCTGACCATCCACTTCCATCTCATTAATTAATTAAATAAATAGTAATAATTTTTCCGACGGAGTCTCGCTGTGGCGTAGATCGAGGTATGGGTTAATGCAAAGTTATTGTTTTAAAACATTATATTTTTTCCTTCAGAAAAGTGGGTGGAGCAGGCACTTATGTTGGTAACAACAAGAGATGAAGTGAGTAGAAAAGTGCCAGAAGACAATAGAGAATATTTTTTTTTGGGGGGGGGGGGGGGCAGTGATGGGGTTTGAACCTGCGACCTTATTGGTACGACAACTCCGCCTGGCCGGTGAGAGCGTGACTCTACCGTGTGAGCTATCCACGAAATATTTTTTCCTTTCCTTGTAAATCATCTCTCTGTTATGTATTGTTATATTGAATGTATAATGTATTCTCTTAGTGGGATCTTGTGCGGGTGTCTAGGTGAGACATTTAGGTGATCTCAAACCAAATACATTGATAGCGCCCTATAATTTGTTCCCAGTTCCCCTTTGTCTTACTTTTTCTTGGGTACTTGAATTGTAATTCTAGAATTTTACTTTCCCATTTTCTTCCTTTTTACTGGCGCTGATATGACCTCAATGTGTTACAAGAGCCGTAAAACCATTAAAAACAAACAAACAAACAATTCCAACAGGACATTAAATACCCCCACCCCCCGAAGAAAAAAAATTAAAGTGCATATATTTAAACTCAATATTATGCACGTTGATAGTGACCAAGGCTAAGTCGCAAATATTATTATATTTACATTATTCAGGACGATCTATATTCAGGTTTTCACCCAACCGAGTCATTGATCACATGATATGTTGCTGTCTAAGGATTGAACATTTCTTAATAAATGTAAACACGCAGCTTTTTTTAAAATGAAAGTTGTAAATATACACATGTGTCATGCTGAACAAAAATGACCAATTGTGATATTGGATAGTTCGAAAACGGTGACCACTTTCATTTTGAGAACATTTTTCAATGTGACCAATGACCACGAGCACATGGAAAGGTAATATAGATCAACCCCATTACCACAGACTATTCTAATAAATTCACTAATTAACTTAAATCGATGAGGTTGCAAAAAGTAGCCGGTGTGTTATGATGTTATGATTATGATAATGATGGCGAGACATCACATCATACTGCCAAATGGATAAACAAATACTAATGAGCGAAATGAAATCATAATATGTTATTATGGAATGAATGAAGCTGACGTCACTCAGCTCTTTACTTCTGTTATAAGACCGCCAGTTTGGTGTTTACTTCTCGCAAAATTCTTTCTCCCAGACGAAAGACGATATAGATCGAACAAAGATGACGTCACTCAGGTCTTTGCTATTGTTTTTTTTTTTTTTTTTTTTGCAATCCGCGTTTGTGAGTAATTCTCACTAAACTGAAAAAACGTTCAAGGTTTTGTGTGTTGGTCCGTTTACTTCTGGATGGCAATGTTGTGAGCTTCTTAGCCAAGCGCATACTATCTATAGTCGTTTAGTGTAACAATTGTGTGGATGTGTGTGTGTGTGTGTGTGTGTGTTGGCATTACTAATCGAGCGGGCATTAATCGTCTGTACTAATCCCGCAATTGGCGGTCTAAATACAATAACAAAGGGCCGAATGACGTTAACTTCATCCATTTTATTTGACCAACATAACTCTCAGTGGAAACCAACAGAAAAAAAAAAGTTCTTTTAAAAAAACAAAAAACTCTTCTAACATGCTTCACACCTTCCTACCTGTCGTATTAACATTTTTGGCAATATAAATGTTTTTCTTTGTGCTTTGACTGCACGCACATACAGAAGACCAACATCATATTAATACTCTTGGGCAGTGACCGGCGTGTAAATTGTAATAATAATTCAGTGTTAGTGCGGCTATGTGGTCTAATGGTATGACACTCGCCCGGCGCATAGTTTAGTACCTGGCCGTTAACAGCGATGTTTGTCCGCAGAAAAAATTTGTAATATCGCCTAAAAGACGCCATGTCCCGTCCTAAATGTTAAAATGTTGCTGTTGGCCAGGGACCCATTGTTAAGCGCTATGAGCACGCTTATTGGATACATATTGCTCTATATAAAAGCTCAATTTTTTTTTGCAAACAATGTGCAGGTATAGGCAGTGACCTTTTGCAAAAGGTGTCGTGGGTAGACCAGCATTTAACCATATTGCGCCGTACAATGCCATAACACTTTTATTATTATTACCTTTATGTATTTATTTATTTATTTATTTATTTATTTATCCATCTATCGATCCACCTATCTATCTATTTATTTATTTATTTATTTATTTATTTATTTATTTATTTATTTATTTGCCTAAAAAGTTTTACTTCATATCCATATGGAAAGAGTAAGATCGAGGTACACATTACTCGCAAACCAATGCAAATTATTCTCCGTTACAACAATGTTAAATCAAGCCCATAATTCCACGTGTAGGTACATATAATATGCAGGTCTGACATCCGAATGCAATTATGGGCCTTGTTTAAAATTGTTAAAATGGACCGTATTTTGCGTTCTTTAAAAAACAATTTCTTTTTTTTGTTTAGATTTCCATTACAACAATGAGCCCATAATGAATTGGGCAATCAGACCAGCGAATAAGTGTACGTCGCTATAATTGCGTTCGGATGCCAGAACTGCTAATAATATGTGCACGCAGGGTTTAACGGAACTTGTAAAACCCACAGGTCATTTAAGCGCCGGATAATAGGATTCAATAGTCTGATGTCACGTCCGCCCTGCTACGAGCGGCTTGGTTCTAAACAAAGAAAATCGGTACTTTTTATTCTTCATGCTGGCTAGAACTTATTCACATGTAATGTCATGTGATCAAATGTATAAAAGCCAAAACGTCTTCAGATTTATAATGTTTGTCTCTGGATACACTTTTATTCTCGTCAGAGAAGTATTCCATAAGGGTGTCCCCCATTGTTCCGATACTTTAGAACCAGTTACTAAGCTACTATACGCCATTACGAGAAAAGTGACGTCACGACTGTTGAAGCCTATTAAGACCACAGTCAGTCTTATAATAAAAAAAAAGAATGAAAAGGAGTAGATACGATTTCGCCACGTATTTATTTAAATTTAAATTGAGCTTTTATTTAGCGCAATATCCACTTAACGTGCTCAAAGCGCTTTACAAGGGGTCCCTGGTCAACAGCAACATTTAACATGTAGGACGGGGCATGACGCCTTTTAGGCGATATTACAATTTTTCGGACAAAGACAACGCTGTTAACGGCCAGGTACTCATTTTACACCTGAGTACGGTGAGAGAATGTGAGTAAAGAGTCTTTTCCAAGGACTCAACTATGCGTCGAGCGAGGCTCGAACCCAGGACCTTCTGATCCGAAAGCGAGTGTCATACCACTAGACCACATAGCCACACAGGTTATGATTCCATGCGATGACGTTCATTAGGCCTCAACATGTTATTCTGTTGGTTTCTTTTCTTTTTTATTTCAAATTTTTTAATGCGGTACCAGTGCAGTTCCCCTTAACATGGCTGTCGATGTTGTGAGTATTATTAAAGGTGCTAAAGGCAGAACGAAATTGACGTCACTCACCTCTTTGTTATTAGTATTTTTAACCAGCCTTTTGTATGAGTAGTTCTCACTAAATTCGATCAATCAGACTATAAACGTTAAAGGTTACACATAATTTGTGTGTGTGCTGATACATTAAATCCGGCTGGCGGATGTTGTGAACTTTTTAGATAAACGAATCGAATCAATGCGAGTACTGCTTTTACTCGGGAAAAAAGACACGTTTTTGTATTGTTGTTGTTGTTATTGTTTTGTTTTGTTTTTTTTTTTTCAATTTTGGCTCCATAAAAAAATCGTCCTAATGTCTCAGTTGAAGTCACAATTGAAGTTCCACGTTTGAGAGTTTTTAACAACAGTAATAATTATTAATTTAGCCCTGACCGACCGACGTGTACTTATGTGCAGGTATGATAACCCAAATTCTTTTGGGCTCATTCATTGTTGTAATAGAAATGCTCTCAAACCAACGCAAAAAAAAACAAATAAACTATTGTCCATTACAACTAGTAAGTATGTTATAACAGGCCCATAATTGCGTACGGTAATCAGAATTATACGGGGTGCACGCAGGCCCTGATATTTATCTTAATTGCGGTACTAGTAGTCCTAAAGATGGTAGTCACTGCTTTGAGGATTATTAAAGGTACTATACCTGTAATGGTAATACGTAATAGCGATAACAGTACAGTACAGGGGTGCCAAATAATTACGTTTAGGTTGTTCAATGCATTATATATATATATATATATATATATATATATATATATATATATATATATATATATATATATATATATAATAATAAAATAGCTGCCCATGATAAAAATAACTTTTGTTTGGTACGACTACAATAGCTTTAGCTACGACTACAATAGCTTCATCTATTATCGATCAAGAAACTCGGGGGTTATGGCTTGTTTGTCAGTTATTTTTGCTTCCTCCGTTGTTTATTATTGAAATCAAGATATAGATAGAATGAAGTTCTGGCAACAACAAAAAACAACAACAACAAAAACAATAACCTGACAAAGACCCGAGTGACGTCAACTCCAAACTATCTATAGATTAATACTACTGTGTCATAAGGAAGGAGAGAGAGAGAGAGAGAGAGAGAGAGAGAGAGAGAGAGAGAGAGAGAGAGAGAGAGAGAGAGAGAGAGAGAGAGAGAGAGAGAGAGAGAGAGAGAGAGAGAGAGAGAGAAAGAGAAACAAGAGAGCAGAGCAAGAAAGATTAGAAAGAAAAGAAACTCTTACTAGAGATAAATCAACCTAACAATAAATAGACGTTATACTTCCAATAACATAAGAACGAAATTGTTGCTTTGACTACCAAGATCTTTAGAGCTACATTAGTTCATGACATATGATGTGAAAGAGTAATGATACATAATAATAATAATAATAATATAATAATAATAATAATAATAATAATATGAATAAAATATTAATAATATAATATAAATATATAATAATAATAATAATAATAATTATGTATTGCTCTTCTTGTGGGGACAGATTGTCTTTGTCAAGATCTATAGTCCTATTTATTACCAGTTACCTGCTGCGCTTTAGAATTGAGCTTTGAGCTTTTATATAGAGCAATATCCACTAAATGTGCTCAAAGCGCTTTACAAGGGGTCTCTGACCTACAGCAACACGTAAAATGTAGAACGAAACATGACACCTGTTAGGCGATATTACAATTTTCTTTGGACAGAGACAAAGCTGTCAACGGCCAGCTACTCATTTTACACCTGAGTACAGTGAGAGAATGTCAGTAAAGAGCCTTTTCCAAGGACTCAACTATGCGCCGAGCGAGGCTCGAACCCAGGACCTTCCGATCCGATAGCGAGTGTCATACCAAAGACCACATAGCCATAGAAGATTGCGTATTAAACAAATTGGCCAGAAAACGCGTCCTTCAAAATATCGATCGAATTAAATTACCCCATCTTGGCCAAATAAAAACTAAGGTATACCTCACGAGATCCTTTAGGATTGAGATTTTTTTTTACTAAGACGAGGATCATTTAAACTGATCGATATCAATTTGAAGGGCGATTTTGCTGGCCAAATTTTTAAATACGTGTTTTTCCAGCGTACGGCATTAACTAGTTAATTGCTATGTCGTCGTGCATTGTCATAATCTCGACAGAAATGTTTATTCATAGAAGTCTTGGGTTCCAGAAGTTTTGAGAAGTTCTTCGGGATGTTTTTTTTTTGTTTGTTTGTTTGTTTGTTTGTTTTTCATAGATAGTAAGAGTCATGATGCACATGGAACCGGAGTTTATACTGGTTTCTATAGCCTGAAATGGACAAAACCACTTGCTTGATACTCTTTGAATAGGACGCTAATCTGTCACCAAGTATTTTCCACCAGATCTAGTAGACCCAGCTACCCAATCACTTCTGGGTGGACAGGGGTAAAAAAAATAATCCCGACTTCACCAGCAGAGAAGAAAGAATGGAGGGAGATTTTTAAAAGTAAAATAGGCGGATGAAGAAAGGGAGAAAACAAGGGAAAATAAAGGTAAGGAAGGAAAGAAAAAAAGAAAAAGAAAAAAAATATTAGAGAGGCAAGGAAGACAGGAATGAAAGAGAGAGGAGAGGAAGGAAGGAAAGAAGGAATGAAGGAAAGAAGGAAAGAAGGAATGAAGGAAGAAAGAAAAGATGGAGAGATGGAAGGAATGAATGAATGAAGGAAGGGAGGAAGGAGGGAGAGATGGAAGGAATGAATGAATAAAGGAAGGAAGGAAGGAAGGAACTAACGAAAGATGGAGAGATGGAAGGATTGAATGAAGGAACGAAGGAAGGAATGAAGGAAGGGAAGAAGGAAGGAAGAAAAGAAGGAAGGAAGAA
>NC_088370.1:20559704-20562204 GCF_034508935.2 Berghia stephanieae | reverse complement strand
GTCATATCAGCGCCAGTAAAGAAGGAAGAAAATTGGATAGTAAAAAGTACGATTGAAAGGACTTGAAGAAAAAGTAAGGCACGGGGAAATGGTTAAAAACGGGAACATGTAGATTCCAAGAGCACACTATCAGTGTAATTAGTTTGAGATCACTTAAAAGTCTCAATCAGACACCAGCATGTTAAGAATAAAAAACATAACGGTACATAAGAGAATTGATTTACAGGGGAAAAAAATATTGTCTCCAAAAACTATAACCAAACATTCGACTGTTTCCCTCCCAGTCAAGGATTCCGGCCAAGGCCAGGATAAAACCAAGAAACCTCATTCCAAGACAAAGACAGAAAGCAATTGGAAAACAGATACGGGGGGGGGGGGGGGGGTAGAAGACACAGCATGTTCAAGACAACAACGACTTCGTGGTAATTGGATTCAGTAGTCTGATGTCACGCCACCCTGCAACGGCGGCCATCTTGGTTCTAAACAAAGAAAATCATTACTTTTTATTCTTCATGCTGGCTAGAACTTTTCATATGCCTTGTGATCAGAATGTGTAAAAGTCAAAACATGATCAAATTTATGTTTTTCTTTCCCTCTGGATACGCTTTTATGCTCGCCGGGGAAATATTTCATACGGCGTCCGCCATTGTTCCGATAGTTTAGAGCCACTGTTACTAAGTTACCATGCGTCATAAGGAAGGAAGTGACGTTACGACTATTGAAGAGTATTGTAATGACAGTCTTGCCAATAAGAACACGTCAATGACAATAAATCAGGAGATGGGGGTGGGTGGGGGGGGGGCGGGGGGCTTAACAGTCTTACATATTATCATAATGAGCCGTAACATAAAAACGGGAAAAAGGGGGGGTAGGGGTAGGAAGGGAAGAGACGAGAGAGAGAGAGAGAGAGAGAGAGAGAGAGAGAGAGAGAGAGAGAGAGAGAGAGAGGGAGAGAGAGGGAAAGAGAGAGAGAGGAGAGAGAGAGAGAGAGAGAGAGAGAGAGAGGAAGAGAGGGAGAGAGAGAAATGAGAGAGAGATGGGAGAGAGAGAGAGTAGGGAGAGAGAGGGGGAGAGAGAAAGAAATAGAGCGAGAGATGGAGAGAGAGAGAGAGAGCGAAGACACACACACATATATACATTACCGCACAATCATCCCATTAAAATATGGGTTAAAAGACCGGCAAATTAGCATATTATCTATTAATATTGTGTCGTCATGTGGGTACGTATTAATTATTATCAACAATTGGTGTCTTGTTTTTTCCGCTTACTAGATACCTATCACACGTTTTTGCTGCTGTTTAACATAAAAAATATCATCAATCACTACTACCGACGTGTACATATATGCAGGTCTGACATCCGAACGCACTCGTCGTGGGCCTAATTTAACATCGTAATGGACAATAATTTTTTATTTTTTTTTTGCGTCATATTTTGAGATCTCCATGACAACAACAATGAGCCCATAATGAATTGGGTTATCAGACTGCAAATAAGTGCGCCGAGCCGAGCGAGGCTCGAACCCAGTACCTTCCAATCCGAAAGCGAGTGTCACACCACAAGACCACATAACCGCACAACCAGCCCATAAAAATATGGGTTATAAGACCGGCAAATTTGCATATCTATTAATATTGTGTCGTCATGTGGGTACGTATTAATTATTATCAACAGCTGGTGCCCCCCTGTTTTGACAAGTGTTCTGTTTTTTCGCTTACTAGATACTTACTACACGATGTTGCTGCTTTTTAGCATTAAAATATCGTCAACCACTATTACCGTAGCCATCGTTATGTTACAGATAGTTCGAAGATGACGTCACACAGGTCTTTGTTATTGGTTTTTGCCATCCGCGTTTATGAGTAATGCTCACTGAACTGTATTAACCTGACTATAAACGTTCATGGATACACATAGTTTTGTGTGTTGGTCCGTTATACTTCCGGATGGCAATGTTATGAGCTTCTTAGCCAAGCGCATACTATCTATAGCCTTACACTGAAATCCAAAAGGACTGGCAGTTTGACGTCATTATTTGGTTTTTGCACCGCCTAGTGAGTTGTCGTTAGTAGAGCTCATGGAAACAAGTTATTTCATTGGTTGAACTATTGAATACAACTCACGATTTGTTTTCTTTTGTGGCAAAAGACTGGCATTTTGACGTCATTTTTTTGGTCAGTGTCAGGCTATAACTTTACGAAGGCCACGCTATTACCCACGCGTACATATGCGGCTATGTGGTCTTGTGGAATGACACTCGCTTTCGGATCGGAAGGACCTGGGTTCGAGCCTCGCTCGGCGCCGTCCACATGTGTAAAATGAGTACCTGGCCGTTAACAGCGTTGTCTCTGTCCGAAAAAAAATTTGTAATATCGCCTGATTTACCTCATGTCACGTTCTGTAAACGTTGCTGCTCGGAGCTCGAAGAAATAAATAATAATGTGAAATTGAATGTAAGCTTCAATTTAATTGCAAAAACAGATCAAATGAACGTTTC
>NC_088370.1:20497204-20547204 GCF_034508935.2 Berghia stephanieae | reverse complement strand
CACTAATTTCTCAAAAAGCAAAATTACACAAACATGCATTCATACATTATCATGAGGCTAATAAAGTAATTAATTTGACTAATCTATGAAAAGTAATTTTGCTGTCTTTAGGGCTCTAATATGGCATTTGTATACACAACAGGAATGCACCATATTGATGAATGAATTAAACACAATGAAAGACAAATGAATATCTAATTTACGGAGATGTAAATTGCAATAGTTAGGTGTATAATATTATAAACATTTTGTGATTTGCAATGTTAACCATTGTCTCCTTAAAACTGTTTTGATAACAAATGAATGAAAACCCAACACGCCACTCCCCATTTCCGGTATAGGTTGCCTCAAGTATGAATGGCGTCGTATCGCGTGCTAAACGTACATCGCAAGCGATCTGGTAGTACAGATGTATATCTATGATTTAGTCTTGGTGATTTAGGCCCTAATCATTTTCACGTTTTGTTACGAGATTAACATCAACAGAGCTCTCCTATTTTATAAACCAAAAACAACGATATTTCAACTTGTTCCGGTTTCTGTTCTATGAAATCGAAGATATCAGAATCAAATGTAAACTTTTTTATCCCACGCTATTCTTATCTTTTCCAAGAACGTCAAAGTCAGTCAGGTTTCAGTTTGCATTTCTTTTCATTTAGATACTTATGTCTTAATCATGGATAATTCTTATGTTTGCAAATATTTTTGGGTAAAATGCCATTTTGTTTGTCACGGTTGCCAGTCAGTGTTACAATACAACCAGCCCAGCTCGTGGGGAAAAAAAAAAAAGTTTTTAATTTTAAAATTAAAAAGTGTGAATGTTATGAATATCAGTACTGTCAGTACGAGAATATGCAATCTTATGATGGTGAATCTGTGGTTGTGTGATTAGGAGGGAGGTGTTCGCCGATGACCGCCTACTGTTTAGAAAAATCGAAGACGACAGAGGAGATGCGCTTCGGCTTCAGTCAGTGAATCAGTGAAATTCCGTTTGTCAATTTCTCATTTGTGGAGTCAAATCCTTTCATGTCAATGACAATACAATAAGAAAAAAAAAAAACAACACGTACATCACCATATATCAATATGACCCGACATTCACATGACTACAGAATGCTTGGCCATACATTACAATTACAACTTGTTGATCATTGATAATAATAATAATACATGACATTTATAACGCGCATTTTCATCACTGGGTGATGCTCAATGCGCGAAACAATAATACAGTGACATTATTATACAAATGAAACATTATACAAACTACATCAACATAATATTATCATTATACAACAATGTAATAACTAAACATAAAGTCATTAATACAAGATATGTTATAGAACTACTAGTACATCCACATGCTATGTCAAATACGGAAATAATATAAAATAATGATATAATAACATAAACTAAATTAACATTCATATTGGGGTCAAATTACAAAGATGCATTAATCAAGATGTGTTTTAACAAAGAGATGGTGTTTTAACTTTGATTTAAATATTGATAAGGACTGCGCTTCTCTTATTCTTTTAGGAAGAGAGTTCCAGATGGAAGGTCCGACGTGACTGAACGATCTGCCGCCATAAAATTTATATTTATATTTATTTGTAACAATTAATTTTGTACAATCTAGTGCAGAACGTAGACTCCTCATTGGCTTATAAGTTTCTAAAAATTCAGTAATATACAATGGTGCTTGATCATTAAGGCACTTATAGCACAATACTGCTAGTTTGAATTCGATTCTCACTTTAACTGGTAACCAATGCAGCTCATACAAAAGTGGCAACGAGTAGGATGTTATCTTCTTTCTTAAAATCAATTTAGCAGCCGCATTCTGGATACTTTGAAGGCGTGATATTTTATCGTTGTTTACATTCGAGATTAACGAATTACAGTAATCTATTTTAGATAGTATGAAAGATGTTATTTGTTTGCATGTTACTTCTCTTGTTAGGAAATTGAAGCGATTCTTTTTAATCCTATTGTCAAACTTCTACATAGAGAATCAAACTGTGCCTGCATAGTCATATGTTGATCTAGCATTACCCCAAGGTTTTTCACACACGTTGAGATGTTAATTGTGCACCCATTTATATTTAGAGTAAACTTCAGAAAATCATCTTTCAAAACACTTTTTCTACCACACACCATCACCTTTGTCTTTTCATTATTCAGCTTTAACTTGTTAATTTCCATCCAGCATTTAACATCTCTAATACAGTCTTCAACACGGGTAATCAATGATGGGATATTACTAGGGATATCGCTTACATAGATCTGAGTGTCATCAGCATAGAAATGATACATTAATTTATTTTTAACAAAAATATCCGAAAGAGGTTGAGTATAAAGAGTAAAAATAACAGGACCAAGGACAGACCCCTGCGGAACGCCGTAATTTAGAGGAAATGTTTCTGACTTTCTGATACTGCGTCATCGATCAGAACCGACTGAGATCTTGATGTTAGGTATGATTTAAACCAACTAAGCGCAGTGTCTCTTATTCCAAAAGTAATTTCTAATCGTTTAATAAGTATCTCGTGATCAATGGTGTCAAATGCAGCCGAAAGGTCCAACATAGTCAATAAACAGACATGATTTTTGTCAATACTATTAAGAATATCAGTGCATACTTTTAAAAGGGTAGTTTCAGTGCTATGATGTGATTTATAGGCAGATTGGAAATTTTCACTTAAATTATTTAGATGGATATGATACAAAAGTCTTTTTAACACAATGCGTTCAAGCACTTTGGATAGATATGGAAGGTTGGAGACAGGTCTGTAATTTTTCAGTTCGTTTACATTGAGATCGGACTTCTTTAATAGTGGTTTAACAATGGCACGTTTAAACGAGTCAGGGACACTACCTGAGACCAATGAATTATTTATAAGTTCAGTTATTGTTGGTAACAGTTCTTCAATACAAGTCTTAAGAATACTAGTTGGGATGGGGTCTACTAAGTCACAATATTTTGATGGGCTATCTAAAATGGCTGACTTCACTTCATCTTCAGTGGCTGGATCGAAAACATGTAGTGGCGTTCCATGGAATGGTCCAAAGCTTGGTGACGATGATGATGATATATTGTCTATGTTTTCCCTAATGGATTTTATCTGTCGTGGAAATAGTTGGCAAAATTTTGAGCTAGTTCGGTGTTATTTCTAGACGCTGGGAAGGGGTGTGGATTTCTTACTGCCAAGAAGGTCGTTTGCGGTGGAAAACAATTCTTTGCAAGATGTAATGCTTTGAAATTTTTCGTTGTAGTGGGCCTTTTTTGCGCATGTGATGGCGTTATAAAGAGCCGACTTAGCTGCTTTGTATATATCCTTAAATACCGTTAGGCCACTCTTTCGCCATTTCCTTTCAGTCTGTCTCTTTTTTCTCTTTGATAGTGATAGCATCACATACCTTGTAGTCCAAATGAGAACCGACATTGATGAACTGGGACACCTCCCACTCCCTCAACAGCAACCAACATATTGTCAATTGTTTCAACTCAAAATCAAGGGAGGCCTTCTGAAAGCTCCTTGTTCTAAGGGAAACAAATCAAATATTCCCTCAACTAACCCTAAGAAAAATTAATAAAGGAAGCCGCTATTTTCACAGTACGGTGATAATAGCCTGACTGTGTGTAGGAGGCTATTTTCACCGTACGGTAATATCTTGGTGAACGATTTTCACCGTACGATGATGATAGTGTGGGAGACTTTTTTCACTGTCTCGTAATATTATGGTGGACGATTTTCAGTGTAAGGTGATAATAGTGTGGGAGACTTTGTTCATCGTACCGTAATATCTTGGTGGACGATTTTCACCGTACGGTGATAATAATGCGGGAGACTTTTTTCACTGTCCCGTAATATTTTGGTGGACGATTTTCACCGTACTGTGATAATAGTGTGGTAGTGGTAGACTTTTCACCGTCCCATAATATTTTGGTGGACGATTTTCACCATACGGTGATAATGGTGTGGAAGGCTATACTCAGTGTACGGTGATAATAGTGCAGGAGACATTTTTCACCGTACGGTAATATCTTGGTGGACGATTTTCACAGTACTGTGATAATGGTGTGGAAGGCTATATTCAGTGTACGGTGATAATAGTGCGAGAGAGTACATATATTCATTATAATTGTGTGGAAAGCTATATATTCATCGTACGGTGATAATAGTGTGGGTGACGATTTTCATCTTACGGTGAAAATAGCCTGACACACTATTCACCGTATGGTGATAATGGTGTGAAGGCTATATTCAGTGTACGGTGGTAATAGTGTGGGAGACTATATTCACTATAACGGTGTGGCAGGCTATATTCTCTGTACGGTTTTAATAGTGTGGGAGACTATTTTCACCGTACTGTAATATGTTGGTGGACGATTTTCACCGTACGGTGATAATGGTGTGGAAGGCTATATTCAGACAGTGTACAGCGATAATAGTGCGGGAGACTACATATATTCATTATAATGGTGTGGAAAGCTATATTCATCGTCCGGTGATAATAGTGTTTGGAGACGTTTTCCATCTTGCGGTGAAAATAGCCTGACACACTATTTTCACCATACGGTAATTCTATATTATTCACTGTACGGTGATAATAGTGTGGCCGACTATTTTCACCGTACGGTAATATCTTGGTGATAATGGTGTGGGAGACTACAGTACACTCTGGATATGTCGACGTTGCCTAAGTCGATTTTTTTCCTTGGTCCCTCCCCCTTCTTCCTATATAACATTAGTAAAAAAAACCCCCAAAAAACTCCTTATAAGTCGATGTTCTTATCACTCATGACCACAATAAAATCACAAATAAACAAGTATTTCCATTGGTTAAAAAAGCTACCTGTAAGAATTTTCAGTGGTTAAGAATATCCGCGAACTATTGGCGCACATCGATGTGATGTAGGTACTTTGCCTGACGTCCATGTTCAATGTACATAAGCAGTATCGAATAACTTTGATTTCTCCATCTCAAATTTTACATTGTTCAAGCTCAAGATTATTTTTTTTTGGTTCTAATCCCAGGCCATTCTACCTAATGGCCCTATTAATTAGTATCAATTTTATCAAGAATTCAAGTCTACAACTACGATGGGAAACCTGTCGCGGAAAAGGAAGATTCAGCTGATCGATGCATTTGAAAAGTTTGGCATGCGACAGAAAATCATCGCATAGGAAATTGGCATACCAGCCATTTCTGTCTCGACGATTTACAAGAATCATGACCTGGACCTAGATGCTCCTATCCTTCCGCTTTTCGCGGTATAATATTGGTATACATTCCGCATTCAAGCCAAAAATTCAGCTTTTCACCTTTCCAATCGAGGAAAATTGAAAAAAAAAATCTCTAGTAAAAAAAAAGTGAGCTTTGGCTTATTTCGTCAGCATCTCCTATCAATCAACACACATTTTGTGTGTCTGATTAGTCCCTTCAAAGTGTGTGCAGCTGGTGTCGGATAATATTATATTTTTGGGAGGGGGTTGACTGAAGTATTATTATTATTATTATTATTATGTTGACGCCAATATATGAGGTCAATGACCTAGGTAATATTATATGTTGGCTCCAATCTGTAATATTATTGCCTACGGTCAGCTTTCCCCCAATTTAATTTTAGCCCTGTGTCTTTGTGTATGTGTATGTATGTGTGTGTGTGTGTGTGTGTGTGTGCCGGCACGCGTGTTTGTTTGATTAGGTGTGTGTTGAAAGGGGGGAGGAGGGTCCTGACAAGGTTAAATCCATCCATTCAATGCTTTGCTCTGAGACTACAAAAACTACTGTGTGTCCTCTATTATTATATGACCCCCTTTTTAGTCTTTACACAACCTGCACATTTTTACACATAATATTATATTTTATCATTTGAGTACTTTTGGATTGTCTATTACATTTTCTGTTGCAAAGCATGTCATAGTCAATAGCAGTACATTGATTGCGCTTTTTGATCTCAAATTCAGATTTTTATGTATTCTGATTCCTATTTGGGGCTAAGAAAGAGCCTCTGATGACCACTACCAGGACCTCTACTTCTTTGGTCAATTCAACGCGACCAAGCAACGTCAGCGAAAAGCGCGACATGAAGGGCCTTACTTATTCTAGATTGGCTTGCTTTGTTCACATGCATTTTTTGCTCATTTTGGTTACACTCCCACTCCGGTTAAGTTGATTTTTGGTTAAGTCAATTTTTTCCACGGTTCCCCTTGGCATCGTCTTATCAGGAGTCTACTGTATTTTCACCGTACGGTAATATCATGGTGTGCGATTTTCACCGTACGGTGAGGGTACATTTGGGAGACTTTTTTCACCATCCCGTAATATTTTGGTGGACGATTTTCACCGTACGGTGATAATAGTGTGGGAGACTTTTATCACCGTACGGTAATATTTTGGTGGACGATTTTTACCGTACGGTGATAATAGTGTAGGAGGCTTTTTTTCACCGTACTGTGAAAATAGCCTAAAACACTATTTTCACCGTACGGTGATAATGGTGTGGAAGTCTATATTCACTGTACGGTGATAATAGTGTGGGAGACTTATTTTCACCGTACGGTAATATCTTGGTGTACGATTTTCACCGTACGGTGAAAATAGCTTGACACACTATTTTCACCATACGGTGATAATGGTATCTTGGTAGTTAACAAACTTCGCGGCGTTTGTCTATGTTGAACCCATGACCTTAAGAAGTAGCGGCTCAAGATAGACATAGAGATTGAAATCACTATTTCTCGAGTTGTGAATAGCTCCAGAGAGCGTAGATAATAGAGAGGCTTTACGGACGGGAAGTCACGCGACTTCGTCGGTGACAACAATGTTAGCGAGGGATGGTGACTGCGTACGCGGCGAGGAGCGAGCTATAAATAACCAAGACAGGTAAACACCGGCACATGGTGGCGAGAGAAGTAATGGAATGTAGTGGATATATAATTCGCACAACATCAAACCGTTTATTAAGCCGTTGTATCGAGGTCCAGGTATCAATATTGAATACAAACATTATCAGATAAGATGAGATAAAAGAAAATTAACTTAAAAATTTATCCCGAAAAGGAAATTTGACATGGGCACAACAAGAGAGGACTCGTACATCAAATTGACATAGACACAACAAGCGAATCACACGCCCCCAACCCTACTGACCCCCCCCCCCCCCACCTCTCTCTCTCTCTCTCTCTCTCTCTCTCTCTCTCTCTCTCTCTCTCTCTCTCTCTCTCTCTCTCTCTCTCTCTCTCTCTCTCTCTCTCATGTAGAAACTTCAAGTGAACTGTTCCCATGATGCTGTGAGCAAAACAAATTACTTTCTGGAAACCATCGATGGATTTGCTTTAGTTTTCTATCATGCATGGCTATGAGGAATCTCGCATCTTCTCTGAGCGAATATAATTCATATAACACTAAAGAGGTGGAGTGGTTTGTATGTTTGTGTGTGGTGTGTGTGTGAGAGAGAGAGAGAGAGAGAGAGAGAGAGGGGGGGGGATGATTTGGTGATGTGGGGGTGGTTGATAACAAAGTCTATGGAAGTGAGTATGAAGCTTACCCAATGCATGCTTGCCCTTCCTACTTATTCTGAAAGGTGGCCGCTTTCCTTTCAATAGACTTATTGGATTTGGAGGTCTGTTCTTGACTTGCCTTGCATCTCACATGGTGATGAAGGCGCACATTGACGAAAAGGTTGATGACGAGGAAGTGAATATCACACTGCTTCACGGCCTTTTTGCATTCCAATCCTGTTTCTAATGTTGCCTCCATCACTTTCCTAATCAGGTACATTCTTAATCCTCTCTTGTACAAGTAGGGGTCAATGTAGCATCGAAATGCATGTTCTGCAGCCGTCAGAATATACATTAATTTATGCGATGGTGCACACAATCCCTCGTTTTCCGTGGTAAAATTTTTCTTGCAGATAAACGTATGCGATGGGTCTTGAGTGCTCCGTGCTTGTATTAAATCCTCTTTACAATTTTCACACAGAAGATTTTTTTTGGCTCTCAACTTCATCCCAACGTAACCTCCAATGTAATTCAGAACGTTGGTCTCGGTTGTCGTGAGCATGGGAGGAGCGGCTCTCATTACTTGCTGAAGTGGAAGAGGAACATCTTGCTGTAGTCGTGTTCTGACGGTGCTTTGGGCTCCCATTGATGCCATATTTTCAAAACTGAACAAGAAGGTATCGATGTCATCCTTGCAGTTTTTGTTGCTCCCCGGGACGAGAACAGCATCAACCATTGTCTGGCGCAGAGCCAGGCGGAATTCCCTAGAAGTTGGATTTACTCGGTGTCCACCCTTTGCCCTGATGATGGAGAAAAGGTTTTCCAAACAGTCTTGGTTCAGGCGACTTGTCAGAAGAAACTTGAACCCACAGTAATCTCGCAGGTGTTGCCAGAGTTGGAGCAAGGCTTCGATTGACAGCTTCCACCTTCCAGGCATGGCAGACTACCTGTCTTGTTCAGGGGTTTGACGCCTTCCAACCAGATTTTTGTCTGCTCCAAGAAAGTCACGTGCTTGGAATGTGCCGACATCGCATTGTTCATTGTCCCTTTGCTTCTCAGTGATCTGCTGTTGAAAGCGTTGAACAACTGATCAAAGTTCTCAATGAAATGAGCAGTTGGCAATGCCTCTTGTGGAAGAGAAGAATGAAAGACCATAGTGGCTATACCAGCAGCGACTGTATGACTCAGGACTTGTGCTGCTAGACTCACCCTAAGGTTAGCAAAAACTGGCATGTTGATGTGACGGCTTGTCAGTTTAGGCGCTAATCTGATGGGCTTTGAAGAATCCATTTCATAGAATTGCCGGATGTAATCCCATGAAATGGTGTCTCCAGCCACCCTAAATCCTGAGTTCCGCAGGTTATTTCTAATGCTTTTCAGCAGATGTGGTGGGTCATAAAGAACGTAGACCTTGTGATGTTCAATAATGACAAAGGGTCGGCTTTGAGAGACTCCTAGCTGTTGTAATGCTGACCGGTTGTTTGATCCTTGGTCGCATATCATTGCTTTAGGATGGAGACCTAGATTTATCACTTTTTTCACCACTTCTACAAGAACAAGAAGAAGCATGTCAGCCTTCACTGGTCCATTAGATAACACATAGGAAAATGGTTGCTTCCATTTCGTGCTAAGTCCTTTCACTATGAAGACAAGAGCATGGGTGGCTGGTTTTCTTGATCTTCCTAGCAACAATCCATAGTCCTCAAATCCCTCCACAAGATCTCTAGAAGGATCATACGACAGATCAGACTTAATGGCCATTTCATCATAAACAATGGCACAAGATCGTTCCACTGGTGACATTGCTTCCACTTATATCTGGAACAGGTTGAGCATGTTCGGGCAGAGTCCAGGTTCAATCTGTACATTCTTCATGGCCAAGGCAAGTGTAGACGGAGATGGTAACTGAAAAAGCCGTTGCAAGAGACTGTAAGCCTTTTTACTAGCGTGAAAAAGAGAGAGTGCAAATGATTTATCCTGGAAACTCCATCGTCTGGATTTCTTTGGAAGTTGTCCAACTCTAACCTGGGACACGATGAAGGAAACGGCTTGGGGAGGTAAATAAAGACGAAGGGTTTGTTCAACACTTTCAAGTGAAGCCTGTAGGCTGTTCGATTCAGTTCCATGTTGTTGCTCGGAACTTGGTTCTGCACTAGAGCTAGTTGCCGCACAGGAGTTTGGCTGATGAGGGGAACTCTCTGTCATTTTGGAGAGTTTCCTCTGTAGTCTCCAGTTCTTTGACCTTTGAGCACAGAGCTTCTTCTTCAGTCTGTCTTTTCTTTGACGTTCCTCTTTCGTCTCGGATACATCCGTCACTGGATGACATTGAGAGGTCGTAGGTGAGGTAAATGGTTTCTCTGGTGGTAATTCTGCAGAATCATCAATTTTACGCTTTTTAGGGGGTGGTCGTGATGGAGTAAGCTTAGGAGGAGGATTTGGAATGTTGAAGATGGTTGGCACAGCAGTCCTGAGAATGACCGTACGTTTCACTGCCGTTTTGCTGAAACAGTAAGGTTCAAAGTGCTCAGAGCAAATGAAGCAGTTGATGTGAAGGTATTCTGGTGTTTTATTCTCCAGATCTTTCCTACGGCAATTGATGAGCCACTGCCTGCTACTGTAGAAAGGATTTAAAAAAGCAAACATGCCTATTTCACACGGCTGTGTACAGTTACAATGTAGATCATGCCTAAGTTAATGAGCTTCATCTAAAATCACAACGCTCTATAACAAAAGGAGGCGCATTTATTCACTAAAATTGAATGATACTGATCCACTTATAACGCCATCTCAGGATACCCGCTGTGGCGTTGAATGGTCGTTTTGCATCGTTAATTTTTACAGCAGTAAGGGTATTTGATGGAGTTTAGGATGGTAGATTAAGGTGCAGTAGAAGAAATAGAAAATCAACCCAAACAAACACACACACACACACACATGCATACATACACACACACACACACACACACGCGCGCACAAACACACACACACACACAAAAAAAAAAAAAAAAAAACACACACACAAGACCCACCGGCTTATTGTTATAACTGGTGGGGCAATTGTAGCGGTTGTGTGTAGCCAAAGAGGACTGTATATATATGTAACGTAGTTACCAAAGCTGCCATAAACACAATACTCTTTACGGGCACCTCACCAGATAAATCAAACAAGTAGATTCATACGTCTGGCACTAGTAAGAGTTTTAAGTAACTCATAAATACGTGGGATCGAAACAACAACATTGTGGCATATTATATACCCTCACGCATACTACACACATTAGTATCTATTACCTTAACACATTCATAGTATAGCCTTTTAAAAACCAAACAAAGAGCTTATAAGATAGTGATTTACTCACATTTTGGGGTCCGATGGAAAGCGCAAGAATGACAAATCAGGCCTTTTATTCTTGGAGTTGCTACAGTTTGGGGCAGAACACCAACGACAATGCGTATTCTTTGCTTCTTTCATATTCGCCGCCATGATGATAAAATGTTTACCTGACTTCTTTTGGTTGCTACACACGAGGCTCGATACGCCTTGCGCGACCTCGTAAAGTCTCTCGTTATTCTACGCTCTCTGATAGCTCATACTCATACAGTAGAGCCACGCCCTCCCCGGCCAGGTGTTGTTGTTGTACCAGAAAGGTCGAGGGTTCGAGACCCCATCGCCGCCGCGAAATTGGAAAGCTTCATCGGTAACTGTAACCAATTCTGAATCCGCCATCCCGCCTGTATTATTATAGCTTTGGGATGCCTTCCGAAAGCTCATCATGCCAAATATTCGCTCCTAAGAAAAAATACAACCTAGTGCCTTTAACTACCCCTAATAGGAAAAAACAAAACAAAACAAAAACAACCCTAGGACTGCTTTGCACTGCCTTTCAATACCTCACAAATCAAAATGGCGGCCAATAATCAAAACAATGGTCAAATTAGGAAATTTTTAACTTGATGGCAAATTGAATAAATAAACGTCTGACAAAAGGTCCAAAGTGAAAAATACAAATTGAAAGAAATGCTATAACGAGGAGCTTTCGGGAGGCCTCCCTTGTTTTCGGCAAACTTTTTATTTTTATTTTAACTGGTCTGCACGCAGGAAGAAATGATGTTGGGTCGAATTCTAATGGTCTGGATACAGAGGCACATACGTCACAGTTAATAACCTGGATTCTGATTGGCTAATACATACGGTGAAAATAGTCTGTCAGGCTATTATCACCGTACGGTGGAAATAGACTAAAATCCCTATGGTGAAAATAGTCAGTCCGAATAATAAAACCTAGTACTACTACTACTAGTAAAGGATCTTTACTTTAACTCCCTAATAGTAATAGTAGGTAATTTGAAAAAAAATTGAAATTGGGTTGAGCTCAATGAAACCTTTATCATTAGAAAGTGCTTTTCAATGTGATTCTAATGATACCCAAATTTGTGAAAATCAGATAAGCAGAAGTTAGTTTAGAGGTAGAAAAATGTATTTCTTTTTGCCTTTGTTATTTACTGACGAACTTTGTGACCTGAAACTGTTGTATTTCCGTTAGTGACCACCATTTGGATTTCAAAACTGGCCTAAACTGGCCGCTAAGATTTAAGTAAGGATTTTGCTGGAACGAATTTCATGGATGCGGTGTATATACAACTTTGCCCTGAATTTGATTTTATTAAAAAGTTAAAATGTTAAATCCCATGCCCGCACTGGAATTTTGTTTACGAATTGCTAATTTTTAAATTATCCAAAGCTAAATTATACTCTATTTTATTCACGATCAAAAGATATACTAAATTAGCATTGATTTAATTTAAACACAAACAACACCAAACGATAGGGTATTTCCTCCTGAAGAAAATAAAGCATAAATCATTAAAATCCATCCATAAACCAAAAATCTTTGGAACATTTTCTTAGACACGTCACTCAAAAAGTCCAAAAAATTGGGTCACAGCCACTAGACCATTTATCAGCTCACTACTGGAGTGCCAAATGGACGTTTACCAAAGTACTTAGTAATAGGAAAAATAACCACCCTAGCATCTTTACAACTAAGACTTATGTCTTACCCTAAAAGCAAAAAAAAAAAAAAATCCTCCGACTCAAGCTAACCCTTATAGAAAAAACCCCAAAAAACCTAGGACTGCTTTCAATATCTCACAAAACAAAATGGCGGCATAAAACCAAAACAATGGTCGTATTAGGAAAGTTTTAAACTTGCATTAATCTATCAAGATTTGTTTGTTCTAGAGTTTTTTAAATGCTATTATATATTGACAATAGATCCACGGTGAAAATACAAATTGAAAGAAATGCTAGCATGAGGAGCTTTTGGAAGGTCTCCCAAAATCGAAAGATTTCAACAAAATGCTGGGTTTTCTTCGTATTCATCAAAATAAGTTTTTTTAAAAACACCTTTTAATATGCAGGTCTATTATATCACATTTGTTTGTGTCTCCTTTCTCTCCAAATCTTGGAGTCTGGGGACTGAAAATAATCTGATTCAGACAGACATAGCCGAAGAAATTTGTTGGCCTGGATATTGCAATAATGTCAATATCAATATCATCAACCAAGAACATCTGGTTAAAGTTTAAATACCTTATATCACAATGAAATTCCTTAGCATAAACTATGACGATAGAGTTGTTCTTGTTAAAAGACACTTGTTGTGAGAAATTTAGAAGTGACAGACATGTAATTGTATGTGTTATTGGCGTTGGTGTGACTTTACGTTTTTCTCTGCAAACTGTTGTCATTATCATTGTGATGTCTGTTGTGATCAATGAGAAATGAAGACCATTTATTGGGATTCAAGCCCAGCTATCCCTTCCCTAAAGTATCAACTGTCTCCTGCATCATGTGCGGCTATGTGGTCTTGTGGTATGAAACTCGCTTTCGGATCGGAAGGTCCTGGGTTCGAGCCTTACTCGGCGCATAGTTGAGTCCTTGGAGAAGGCTCTTTACTCGCATTTTCTCACCGTTCTCAGATGTAAAATGGGTACCTGGCTGTTAACAGCGTTGTTTCTGTCCGAAAAAATTGTAACAGCGCCTAAATGTCCTGTCCTAAATGTTAAATGTTGCTGTTGGCCAGGGACCCCTTGTAAAGCGCTTTGAGCACATTTAGTGGATATTGCGCTATATAAAAGCTCAATTAAATTTTTTAATGAGTTTTGTCAAACCTACTGAACCTGACAGTTGTTCATAGTTGTACATTTTATGAAGGGTAATGTAAATGGTGCTGCTCCAAGCTCGAGGAAATAAATAACAATGTGAAATTGAATGTAAGCTTCAATTTAATATACGAAAACAGATACAATGGACGTTTCAGGTTTCCATTTTATCAGCAAAACAGGATGAATGGAACAGTACAGACAAATGAGATAATATGGTAGTGACATTCGTCTGTTGTGTTTCATTCATCCCATTTTGTTGTTAAAGGGGAAACCCGAAACATCCATTGTATCTGTTTTGTAATTAAAATTGCAGTTTGATTGATTAGAGATGGCTCAATCTTTATCACATGGGATAAAAATAAATTTGAAAATGCCTGCACACGTGAAGTACCGCCTTCTTATCTCATTTGTATCTAATATTAATCTTTTCTAAATTTTTCATATCGGCAGAAATCGTCTTTTAAAAAACCAACAAGGATGTTGCCCGACTCGGCCTTGGAAGAGGTCAAGCGGGATCTCCGGTCCATGCTCATCAGTGAGAAAGGAGGCGTACCACTAAGAAATATACAACGTAAGCTAGCTTTTATCTTAGCTTTAAAATAAACAAAACAAACAACTTTACCATTAAGATTTGGTTCTTGTCTTAACAGTTATGTTGGGAGATTATATTTTTTCCCTTGTAAATCATCTCTCTGTTATTTATTGTTATTTTTTATTTTTAACATATGATTTGTAAGCATTTGAGTGTATTCCTCTTAGTAGGGACCTGTGCTTGTGTCTGGATGAAACTTTACTTTTAGTGATCTCAAACTAAGTACTTTGATACTGTGCTCTTGGAATCAATTACCCTTTGTCTTACCTTTTCTTGGGTGCTTTAATTGTAATTCTAGAACTTTTTACTATCCCATTTTCTTCCTTTTTACCTTAACGTGTTGTAAGTGCTGTAAAACCCTTAAAAACAAAACATTAAAAATTTTGTGCTATTGTCACATTGATGGCTTGGTTGCAAAGCACCAACTTAAAAAATAATGGCTGTCTAATTTAGGTCATAGTGACACATAAGCTGACTATAGATATTGGGAAAGCAACTCTATCCAATAAAAATGCTGAAACAGTAAATGTCCTATATGTGATCTGTAGTAAAAAAAAAAAAGATCTCCGTCATAGTTTGGTTTTCCAAAGTTGAACAGTTTGTACTGAAGCCATCAATGTCATTTATTAATTTCAAACACATCAGTTCAGTCAATTGAATCAAGGCTGTTTTAGAGACAGGCAAGATATCAATAATATTGATCAACACAAAGTTTGAAGTTTTAAATGTTTTTGAATCCAAAATAATGTCAAGTTGATGTTAATTTGATTCTCTTATAATACGTTATGAATGAATTATGATTTGTTACGACACATCTTGACTATCATTTGGTTAATTTTCTCATTCACCTGTCATGTCTTAAAAAATAAGAATTGATTATTTTGTTTTCTTTGTTCATGACCCTTTGAAAATAAGCCACGACAGTTTTTACACTGCAGATCTGATTTTATATTTTCTTGATTTTTTATTATTTCAGGGGATTATGAAATGTTAAGTTGTAATCAACTTCCTTACAAAGATTTAGGATTTAATGATGTGCAAGCTTTCATGCGCTCCATCCCAGACGTTGCCAGAGAATCAAGGTGAGATAATAGATCATTCTAAATGTTTTACGAATATTCAGCCCAGTTGGAAAGGAAATGCCAGGGAGGTTAAAATATGTTGACGTATTTTTGGTTTCTGTTGTATAGGGATTATCTTATTATATATTTAACAACATTTTTGTAACACTAAGGATCCGTGCCCAAGTGAAAAATTCCTTGGAGTTCTCTTATGAAGTCGAAAAATGTATTGTATCTTCTTCTTCTTCTTCTTCTTCTTCTTCTTCTTCTTCTTCTTCTTCTTCTTCTTCTTCTTCTTCTTCTTCTTCTTCTTCTTCTTCTTCTTCTTCTTCTTCTTCTTCTTCTTCTTCTTCTTCTTCTTCTTCTTCTTCTTCTTCTTCTTCTTCTTCTTCTTTCTATACACTTTTGGGACTGTTTGCAGTAAATATGCAATCTCAATCTAGATTATATTTTATAGTGCGACTATGTGGTCTTATTGTACGACACTCGCTTTTGGGTCAGAAGGTCCTGGGTTTGAGCCTGGCTAGGCGCATAGTTGAGTCCTTGGAAAAGACTCTTTACTTACATTCTCTCACCGGACTCAGGTGTAAAACGAGTACCTGGCAGTTTACAGCGTTGTCTCTATCCGAAAAAAATGGTAATATCGCCGAACAGGCATCATGTTAAGTGTTGCTGTTGGTCAGGGACCCCTTGTAAAGTGCTTTGAGCATGATTAGTGGGTATTGCGCTATATAAAAGCTCAATTATATTATATGATAGTCCAAGCATCCCGCTATATAGGGCCATAATGGTAGCGGGTGTTAGGGTTTACCGTTTTAGCTCTTTGAAAAGTTGGCCACAATGAATGAACAAATTGAAAAAAATATTTATGATTATTTTTACTGACTTGTCCACGTATTCCTCTGTATAAAAAAAAAATGCTTCTTCCCTTTTTTCTCCTTTAACTCACTCAATCCTCGAGATTTTTGCTACTTTTCAAAATTGGAAAAAATGTATTAAAAATGAGCATGTGGATAGTTAATTTTATTCAACTACTATTAACATTTAAGATTAAAAAAATTAGCTTTGATACTACGCCTATAATTTGTCACAGAAAAATAGGCATGGGGTAAAAAGTAACCTGGGTAGACAACGGATATAGTCGGTGTTAGGGTTGAGTGAGTTAAATTATTATATTTTTTTGGGGGGGGGGGGGAAGTTCCAACATGATTTTTGTTTATTTAATTTCAAAATTGCATCCACAGGAGTCCTACAGGAGACGTTACATATTTCGCTGTATGCGATGAGTCAACTAGTCACATTCAAAAATTAGTCAGCAATCAGAAGTCAAAGAAGAAGAAAGCTCCAAAATTTTCAATCAGAGGAAGGGGTGGAGGAGGAATACGTGGTGGAAGAGGGGGGCACTCTCATGGAGGGTTCAGAGGTGGTGGAAGAGGCGGTCGTGGAGGAGCTTTATTATCGAGGGTAATTGTAAAAAAAAAAAAAATTCCTTTCACCTTTTGTTGTTGTTTTTTGTTTTGTTTTTTTTTTTGGTTTTATTTTCAGTGACAGTTGAGTATAATATCTGTATTTTGTGTTTTGATACCAAATAAAAATTCATGATATGGGTGAAAAATATATGATGAATTCTAACATACAATTATTATAATAATATAATAATAATAATAATAATTATTATTATTATTATTTTTATTAT
Organism: Berghia stephanieae; assembly: GCF_034508935.2. Taxonomy (NCBI): domain Eukaryota; kingdom Metazoa; phylum Mollusca; class Gastropoda; order Nudibranchia; family Aeolidiidae; genus Berghia; species Berghia stephanieae. The sequence continues at coordinate 20,530,176 of NC_088370.1, read as the reverse complement.
TATTATTATTATTATTATTATTATTATTTATTATTATTATTATTATTATTATTATTATTATTATTATTATTATTATTATTATTATTATTATTAGTTTGCTAATCATTGGAATTTGAAGAGTAACTGATTTATTTATAATAGGTTACATTTTTCGGGGAAACATTAATCAAAGATTCGAGAGATGACAACGTAAATATTTGTGGTCTTTAAAATGCAATTATGTATGAAGAATTTTATGTAGACAGGACTATGATTTTAGATATATTAATCTTTTATAGTTAATTCTTTAAAATAAATGAATGTGAACATTTATACAGTAAAGATTTACCGTGCTTAATGTGCTACATAATGTTTCATTTATTTCCCTATCAGGCCATATGAAACGTGAGTGCTCTACCAACTGAGCTCTCCAGACCCCCCCCTTGGCCATTGACCACGTTTAATTTTGCTTAACTTTTGTGACAAGACGAAACACTGTACTGTTCAAGTCAACGGGCCGACTCTAAGAACAATTATTATATATTATATATTTTCTACACGATTCGTGTGCAATGTTTAACTTCTGTCACGTTCATACAAATGCCTATTCATTATAATTAAATCAATCGATACCATCTACTATACTCCACAGCCAAATAATACTCGACAGGACTCTGCTTCCACCCCTGCCAGACCACGTCCCCCACAAAACATGAGGGGTGGTGGTGTAAGGTGGCACATCAAAGGAGGGGGAGGCATTCCACACGCTTCATCCATTGCAGACCCCTCCGTCGGCCAGTCTGGAGATTGGAGGAACAAAGGAGCGACGTCGAACAGCAGTCTTTCAACTTTTATAGGTGGATATAGAAATAACACAGCTGGGGAGAGCGCGTCTGGCCAAAGAAATGCTTTCACCGATGAATCCGGTGATGATTGGGATAAAGAAAACCAGTCTTCCTCCTCTTCCACGGCCACATCGCCTCTTATTCATAATTTGAGAATCGGTGTCGACAGAAGCGGACATAGAACAATAAATAAGAGCGAGAATAAAGAAATTGACCTACGAGAACAAATCAACAAGAACCGGGCCAAACGATTTCAGAATAATAATAACGACGATGACGAGTTGGAGATTAACGGTGACTTGCGGCACAAGCTGAATGAAATGAGGAATGCTTATGTCGAGAGTGAAAGTTCATCTGCCGGCAGTTCTAGTGGTTTGCCTAGAGGAAGAGGAGGTGAAGTGGTGAGTGCAGGACGGTTGGAGAGTAAACTGCAGGAAGGAGGAAGAGGAGATGCCCCTGGTGGTAAAAAAGGAAACTTCCTGCCCAGATCGGTAAGTGACATTAATTTAAGAATGATAATAGTTATTTTAGCTATTGGAAAACATAGATAAGATAAAACAAATGGTACATTGACAATAGCAAATTACTGGTCAAGGAAGACATTAAAAAAAAAAATGATATTTATTTTGGGAAAGATATTTGTTTATAAGGATAATTCACGTTGTGACAGTGATAAGAAATAAAGGGAGTAAAGAAATGCTGGAAGAAAACAGAGAAAATGTTTAATATGTGATATGTGGGAGTAGATTAGTATCCTATCCAAAGGGTAGTAAGAAATTGCTTTTGCTCGTTTCAAGCTATAGACATGGGGATAAACTCAGGCTCCATATATGCCTTATGGCTCTGAAGGGCTACCTCATGTAGGGGTTGAACCAGAGCTTAGCTGGTACGACATCTGCTACTTTCACCTATCCAGAGCAAGAAGACTGCACAATGGTCTTGACCATCTACCAATGGGATTTCTTGTTGTTTTCTTCATTTTCTTTCGGCACTTCTATACCCTTCTATTTTTTTTTTTGGTCACCATCAATACTTTTGGTGTCCTTACAAACCCTACCTGTTTCGTGACCCATCAGGTTTATACATGGATATGGAAGTTGATACTATTTATATCGTCTATAAAGTGTGAGCTTATTCATTAATTTAAATATTATTGCTTGTATGGTCTAATTGCCCAATATCACATTTGGCGCTAATTATCATTTTTGCAGAATTGTACATATTTTTTCAAAATCTTACTCGATTTGGCTCTCCATTGTACACATTTTGTCGAAATCTTACTCAATTTGGCTCTCCATTGTACACATTTTTTCAAAATCTTACTCGATTTGGCTCTCCATTGTACACATTTTGTCGAAATCTTACTCAATTTGGCTCTCCATTGTACACATTTTTTCAAAATCTTACTCGATTTGGCCCTTCATTGTACACATTTTTTCAAAATCTTACTCAATTTGGCTCTCCATTGTACACATTTTTTCAAAATCTTACTCGATTTGGCCCTTCATTGTACACATTTTGTCGAAATCTTACTCGATTTGGCTCTCCATTTTACACATTTTTTTCAAAATCTTACTCGATTTGGCCCTTCATTGTACACATTTTTTCAAAATCCTACTCGATTTGGCCCTTCATTGTACATGTTTTTTCAAAATTTTACTCGATTTGGCTCTCCATTGTACACATTATGTCAAAATCCTACTCGATTTGGCCCTTCATTGTACACGTTTTGTCAAAATTTTACTCGATTTGGCCCTTCATTGTACACATTTTGTCAAAATCCTACTTGATTTGGCCCTTCATTGTACACATTTTGTCAAAATCCTACTTGATTTGGCCCTTCATTGTACACGTTTTTTCAAAATTTTACTCGATTTGGCTCTCCATTTTACACATTTTTTCAAAATCCTACTCGATTTGGCCCTTCATTGTACACGTTTTTTCAAAATTTTATTTGATTTGGCTCTCCATTGTACACATTTTTTCAAAATCGTACTCGATTTGGCTCTCCATTGTACACATTTTTTCAAAATCTTACTCGATTTGGCCCTTCATTGTACACATTTTTTCAAAATCCTACTCGATTTGGCCCTTCATTGTACATGTTTTTTCAAAATTTTACTCGATTTGGCTCTCCATTGTACACATTTACACAGGCTGGGGCTGGCAGTACTGCAGTTGTACATGGTCCAAGTTGTTTGGATAGAAGCTCTTCACAGTTTTGCCCCCTTCATTGGCAATCCTGTGAATTACTTTGAGATACTCAAAGACAAAAACATTCCACTTTCGTATTTGTGGGAATATGAATCATTTAGTTCACATGATAAATGCTGTAATATTTTATTGATGATCTTTTTTATATTTTTTTTCAAATTGAATTAATACAAAACCTGATATAATATAAGTCTGCTGTCATATTTAGCGTTATATTTATGCTATATGGTATTAAATGTTTCAAATATTGAATGGGGGTCCCGATATCTCAGTTGGTAGAGCACTCGCTTCACAATCAAAGGGACCGAGATCGATCCCGGGTGTAGTCAATATTATTTTCTGACCCCCCCCCCTGTCCACACTCAGTGATTGGGTAGTTTGGTCTATTAGATCTGGCGGAAAGTACTTTGTGATAGACTAGTGTCCTATCCAAAGGGTAGCAAGCATTTGCTATTGTCAATTTAACGCTATAGAAACCGGGATACACTCAAGACTCCTTGGGCCTTATGACTCTGAAAATAAAAAAAATATTGAATATATAACTGTTAGTCTAAAAATTATGAATTCTAAGTGAAATGATTGATATTCTTTTATCGAGTAGAAAGTAGTTAATAAAACTGCTTAAAGGCCAAATTTCAGAATTTATTTGTTTATTTTGACCTGACCTAATTAACAAATTATGTGTGTCACTGTTGTGTAGAGGTGTGTTTATGGATTCACAGCACAAATTAGATCTAAATATATAAGGTGATGAATATAAGTAAACACTTCGACTTATGTGCCCTTATGAAAGGTGTTTTTTAGTTTTCCTCAATATATATATAATAAAGATATTTTCAGACAAAAGCAATGACTCTCACTCACATAATAATTTAAGTGTCTGCAATATATATATAAAAATAAAAAACAAAATAAACAAAAACAAAATAAATAAATGAATGACTTTTCAAAAATCTTAACAGAAAAAGAAAATAATTGCAATTAATTTTTTTTTAAATGATTAAACAACGTACATTTAACTGATATAAAACAACACAGGGAGCCTTTTTTTAGTTGATGGTACAATTTTCAGACAAAAGCAATGACTCTCACTCACATAATAATTTAAGTGTCTGCATATATATATATATATATATATATATATATTTTATATATATATATTATATATATATATATATATATATATATATATATAATATATATATATATATATTTATATATATATATATATATATATATATATAATATATAAATATATATAATATATATATAAATATATATATATATATATATATATTTATATATATATATATATATATATATATATATATATATATATATATATATATATATATATATTGCAGACACTTAAATTATTATGTGAGTGAGAGTCATTGCTTTTGTCTGAAAATTGTACCATCAACTAAAAAAAAGGCTCCCTGTGTTGTTTTATATCAGTTAAATGTACGTTGTTTAATCATTTAAAAAAAAATTAATTGCAATTATTTTCTTTTTCTGTTAAGATTTTTGAAAAGTCATTCATTTATTTATTTTGTTTTTGTTTATTTTGTTTTTTATTTTTCTGTGTCTGGTCATCAACATAATATAAGTTTGAGGCAGGTAATTAATCGCAAAACGACTCACATCAAATTTTCATGCGTCTTGTCTTATGCTCTTCTGTCGTATATTTCAGCTGAAAGAGGATATTAGAAAATACCTAATGTCTGATAGTTTGGACAAGCGTGTGAGTGATGGGGCATAATAAGTTGTTATTGACGATTTGACCACTGGATTTTAGTTCTGTTTTTTTTTTTTTTTTTCAATAATAGCATTATAAATATACTCTGCAATGCATCATATTTGTCATCATGCTTTTTATTCAGTGGATGAATGAAATTGAAAGACTTGTTGCATATTGAAAATGCTGTTAAATGTTAGGTTTTAAAAAAACATTAGTTATTGATCAAATGATTAAATGATTCTTTTCTGTAAAGTTTCTTGTCATAATTATTATTATTATCATTATTATTATTATTATTATTATTATTATTATTATTATTATTATTATTATTATTATTATTATTATTATTATTATTATTATTATTTTTGTTTGCTCGCTGTTTTAGTGGCATGATTTTGGAGAAAATAGGTTTCTAATTAATTTAGACCATTTAGCACTGTAAGGAATCGAGCTCAATTATATTTAAGTTTATTGTTTGTTGTGCTGAAGTAGATGATGAAAGTAGATAGATATGCATATTAAAGATTTTTTGTACTGTACTCCATCTGTCTGGTATTAATGAATGAAAGAAATACTTTTTTTTCTGGTGCTGATATGACCTTAATGTGTTGCAAGGGCTGTAAAACCATTAAAAACAAAACAAACAAAGCAATTCATTTTAAATGTATGAAATTGAATCATGGTTTTATTCTACAACAACCGGTAACATACCTTTCGAATCGTACAAATTTTTTGTTAGACAAATTTCATGACCAAATACGAAATTTTATGGAAAATTATGAATGTTTAATTATTAGTAATACTTACATCATAATAATAATAATAATAATAATAATAATAATAATGATAATGATGATAATGATGATGATAATGATAATAATGATTTTAATGATAATAAAGCATTTCTACAAAGCATAAGCATGAAGATGTAATGTTGAAGTGATTGTCAATGTCAAATTGTGGTTGTTCGTACACAATTTCAATTACTAATTTTCTTGTCAAATTACTAAAAATTGACATAAAAATTACTAAATTTGAAATTTTCAATTTGGCAGGTCTGCGGTAAAGGACAAGTTCTATTATTAGATTCTATTATTGAGGATGATGTATTTTGGGTTGTAGATGTCAATGTGTGAAGACCGTCTTTGTATAATGACAAATATGTTCATTGCAGATATATCTATTTTAAGTTACTTATTACACACTTTCAGTATTGACTGTCATACCTATTTGATTTAATAATCTTTTCTTTGCTTTTCACTTTTCTATTAACTTAAAGAATGTATTAATGTAAAAAAAAACCCCAATGATATTAATATTTAATATCTCTGTTGTTATTCAAAGTGCATGTGTTTTAAGGTTTAAAGCTTTTTGTTGGAGGAAAAGTTTTTAAATAATATTATAATGTAAATGTTGCTGCTCGAAGCTCGAAGAAATATATAACAATTTGAAATTGAATGTAAGCTTGAATGTAATGTACGAAAACAGATAAAATGGATGTTTTTGGTTTCCCCTTTATCAACAAAACATCTTAACAATACCACTACCACATTATTTCATTCGTCTGTAGTGTTTCATTCATCCTGCTTAGTTGATAAAGGGGGAAACCAGCAACGTCCATTTTATCTGTTTTCGTATATTAGATTGAAGCTTACATTCAATTTCACTTTGTTATTGATAATATTATGCTGCTTTTATTGCTTTGGAAACGCATAGAATAATTTGCGAATATGAATATTTTACACCTGCCACATCACTTATAAAACTTAAGTAATGAGTTGACAAGTTTGGACAAAGTCAAGTATTTTTTTCTCGACCAGATTTAGTTCAGATATTTTTATCGATTTGGAGGAAAATTATTTCAAAGCATTGCTAATTAAACTCCAAATTGATCTATTTTTGAATAACATTAAACTGTAGCAAATCTTTTTAAATGAAAGTGATGATTCTTATAAATGAGAGTGAAAATCTTGCATTTTGGGTTTAAAATTTGAAGCATTTATTTTTGCTTGTTGGGTGTGGTGAGTCTGATTTTTGTAAGCTTTAACGTGGGGTGAGTCTGATTTTTGTAAGCTTTAACGTCTTTAGTGACGGGCTGATTTCATTTGTAGACCTATTAACGATTATGAAAATTCTGTAATGGTTTCAAGTTTTATCAAACCAGATTATTATGAAATGAAATTTTCAGTTGATTAATCAGATTATATATTAAATGTCAGTCGACCAATTTCACTATTTCCATGTGAATAATTTACTGGTATATAGTATAGTATTTTTAATTGTGTGCCAGCCAGACAGAAAACTGTCAATGTCGTGTACAGTAATTGACTCATTATTGGTTTTTCAATACCTTGCTAGTGTCTCAAAAGCAGATTCAGCTTCTTCTGGTACATGTTTTTTTTTTTTTTTCACACCACATAAATTTCAATCAGCGTACACTTTGCACACCAATTTTACAAATAATAATGATCATAATATAATAATAATAATAATAATAATAATAATAATAATAATAATAATAATAATAATAATAATAATAATAATAACAATAATAACTATAATAATAATATTAAATAATTGATATATTGCGCAAATTTCACGAATTCATGCTCTAAGGCGCTTTACAATAAAATACTTATTCACAGAGTAAAAATAAGATGAAAAGTACAGCACTGAAAACTTAATTTGGAAAATATTAAACTAAATCAAATAAAGGCTGCTTGTTTTTTTTAAAGAGTTCAGTCTTTATTATGAAAGAGTGAAAGGTTGGAGAAATCATTGCTACACACGTTTCCGATTGTCTCAGGATTGGATGTACTTTATTGACTTGGCAGGTCTGCTTCTGTTTAGCTGTTTTACTTCATTTGTCTGTGAATGGTTGGTTTGTTTTTCCGTCGCTCCCGCCCGCCCCTCCGCCTCCCGCTTTAAAAATTTTTTTACAAGTTTTTATTTATTTATTTATTTATTAATATATATATATATATATTTTTTTTTTTTTTTAGTGAGCTATGACTGAGTCTTGACATTTTGATTGTGACAGTGTGGATTTTCAAATCAATTTTAAAACTGCAAATTGGTGATTGAGATTTTATTAGTATAATAGTTATAGGGTGGTTTAAAAAAAATATTTTTTCTTCCATACAGTATATAAGACTATTCTCGCTTCATTGTTAATATATGGGTTGCTTAGATGCCCACTGTTTGAATTCGGGATAGGATTAAAATGATGATGTTGGATGCCATGAAATAGTACTATCCGATCCACAGTGCTTCGTAGTTTGACACCTGCCTTCAGACCTGTTGGTCATTGGTTCAAGTCTAACTCTCGGGCGCTTAAATGACCTAAATAGTGTTAAAAGCGCCGTTAAACACCTAAAAACAAAAAAACAAAAAAAAACAAAAAAAAAAACACGAGTCCAACTCTGGGTGGGCCAAATTTTAGTTTGTTTTTTTTTTAAATCTTTCACTCGCATATGTCACCGAACTCAGGTGTAAAATGAGTATCTGGCTGGTAACAGTGTTGAATCTGTCGATAACAATTTTTGGTACTGAAGAATTAAAAAACAAACAAAAAGGTTCTTGAAAATGTAAGACCAATAACTATTTGAAGATTTTGTCCATAATGAATAATGTAAATTTATAATCATATCCCCTCATTTACAGCTCTTTTGTAACGTTTTATTTGTATATTTCAAGTGTACATTTTATAACATAGCGGCCGACTTTCCTGATAATATCGGAACTGTTCTGATTTGGCAATCTGGAGAAAAATTATTTTTGGATTATTTATTTATATGTATGAAAATGACCCCCTTGTACGTCCCAGGATTATGCTTTTTTTTTTTTTTTGGGCTAGAAAATCAAAACAAGGAAACAGGACAGGCAGGCTCTAAATCTAGATTAAATTAACATAACATAACATATGGTATAGGGCAAAATAGGATAAAATCCCTTGAATGCCCTTAATAATAATAGTAATGCCATAAATCTATTGATTCATCATCATCCATCGTGGCTTGTACTCTTGAGCACGTTGCCGGTCAACTGTCTCCACAAATCACGATCCTCTGCGGTGCGCATGAAATCTGTGTTACTTACTTTTTAATCTATTGATTAAAGATTACAATAATGATTCACTGGTAAATATACTCATGCAAATGTGGTGTACAAACATATATCTTTAACCGGGTTAATATATTATACGATAATCCAAACTCATGGCTGTTTTGGGTCATGACTGTGTTGTGTTGTGTGTTAGGATTGTCCCGTTTTAGCTCTTTGAAAAAGTTGGCCACTGTGTTATAAACCACATTTATCTAATGCGTTGTCATATTCCCACCAAATACCCTACACATTTCTGCCGATCGCTTTGATTTGTAATTTTTCAGTTTAATTCGTGTGGTTTTGCTGTGCTTTTTATTTTATTATTTTTTTTAAATAAAAAAACTTTTTAGACTGCAGTAGAAACTTTGCTATATATCACCATCCTCAACTATCCTCAACATTGTCATGAGTACAGTATGCATTGTATTAAACTCACACTATATGTGACCCACTCGCTCAAACGAGTATTACTTTGGGATGAACCAGATGTCCAAAAACTTTTTCTTTAGAACCACCACACCATCCTACATCATCACTACACTCACATACATACTACAACCACTACAACCACCACCACATCATCTACGACACACCCATACATAACTGCAACCCACTACAACCACCACAACATCATCACTACCACTACTACGCAACACCACCACCAACATCATCACTGCAACTACCACTACTACTACAACCACCACTACAATCATCTACCACTACTACTAACACACCACACATCATCACTACACTACTACTACAACCACTACCACCACATCATCACTAGCACTACTACTACAACCACCACATCATCACTAGCACTACTACTACAACCACTACCACCACATCATCACTAGCACTACTACAACCACTACCACCACATCATCACTAGCACTACTACTACAACCACTACCACCACATCATCACTAGCACTACTACTACAACCACTACCACCACATCATCACTACCACTACTACTACAACCATCAGCACCACATCATCACGAGCACTACTACTACAACCACCACTACCACATCATCACTACCACTACTACTACAACCACCACCACCACATCATCATTACCACTACTACTACTACTACAACCACATTATCATCACTACCACGACTACTACTACAACCACCACGACCACAATATCATCACTACCACCACTACTACAACCACCACCACATCATTATCATCACGACCACAACTACTACAACCGCTATACCACCACCACATCATCATCACTACAACTACTACTTCAACCACCACCACCACCATATCATCATCACTACCACTACTACTACAACAACAAGCACTATCACATCTTCATCATCACTACTACTATTACTACAACCACCAACACCACATTACCACCAGTACTACAATCTTACCATTAGGTTTTGGCGCTTTACTTCATTTGAAATAAAGAAACTTTGGGATTGTATTTGGCATTGTGTTTATATATCATAATATAATTCTAATCAGTTATCTATTTGTAAATATAATATCAAATACTATTCGAATTCCTTTTTCTTGTTTGTGGAAATTCCTCTTTCGGTATTGAAATTCCTACGAGTGGTGTCTGAAACTCCTGTGAGCCAAATTTAAAGTTGGCGTCTCTTGTCTTCATATCATGTTTTCAACAAATATAATTATTGTTGGATATTTTTGTGGTGAATCTTATTATAATGACCTTTTGGCGCAGCTTCATATGGGGGGGGGGGGGGGGGGCATTCCTATTGTAAAAGTTTTCCCCATTTGCTCCGCTATCGTAAGGAAAAGACTGTATGTGAACTAGTAATGTGTTGACTCATGAAATCGTTTTCCTTAAAACGCCAGTGCTCACCTTGCCTTGATTTAGCTGTAGATTTATTTCGTTGTAGTCAAGTTGACTTGTAATCAAAATGAAATATTGTTATTAATTAGACTTTTTTTCTTTGGACCTGAAATATCTAGGGTTTGCAACCAGCAACTTATTTTTCTTTGACAAACGAGTCAAGTGCTGATTTTTTGTGTGTGCCAGCGTTTGCTTTTTACAGACCCGCCACCCATTCTCTTGAAATTTACAATTTTTTGTTCTTCGTTGTTTAGTTCTGGGTTTTTAAAATTCCAATTCAAATCGTCTTGGTGGGGTATGGGGGCAAGGGAATGTAGTTTGGGTGTTTTGTTCATGATTAACCCAATAATTAATTTGTCACAGTTTGTGATCAGAATGTATTATTAGAATGTGTCAGTGCATGACATATTCAGTCGGAAGGTGAAAATTTTGGATTTGCATTTTTTTTTTCCATTTTCTGAATGAATATGCTCCCCAGAGCATTTTAATCTTTATTTGAAGTAAATCGGGTGATTTTTCATGAAGTTATGGTCAGATGTGTGTGGGAATGCTATCCAGCAACTTTTCTCAAATTTCATACTTTTTCAACTTAACTAGCTGTAAAAAAATATATAGAATTGAAATTAAGCTTAGATATATCCCGAAGATGTACAAAAAGGGTTGATTTAATCATTTATGACAAGAACTCATTTTTGATAAAAATTGACCTTCTAACTCTAATAAACTTGGCAGTATCTCAGTTCAAACCTTTTCACCATCCGACTGTAGTGCGGGGCGGTCCTTGGCAAGCTTAAGGACCACGGTCCTACGGTCCTTGGGAAATGAAGACCGCAAGGACCGGTCCTAGGACCGGTCCTTTTCGACATTGAACATTCCTGAGAGACTGTTGGAAATTCGAACCGGTTTGACCTTTTAGAGCGTGGGATCGTTCATTCTTGAACCGTTAAAGACCGCTACACGATGAAAACCGTGGCCTACAGGAGTAAAACACACGGAGTAGTCACACTCATTTCAAATTGTAACCTAATTAGAGAAGAGGGTGATGCCTTCTTTATTTGCTCACCGTACTTCATTGTTACTTCGATAATTTAATAAAATTTGAAATTTATCCCCATTAACGGAGATAATGGCATCGCCCAAGGCGTTGATCGAGTTGTTCGTGGCGTTGATACACACACGCAACTCCTACCCCCCCCTCCCCCCCCCCCCCACACACACACATTAGAGGGCAGCGAGCATTGAAGAGTAAGAGAGAGACGTGAAGTTATAATAAGAGGGGGTGGATGAGGTGATAAGAGGGGTCGATGGTGACTTTTCGCCAGATCTAACAAACTCAGCTACCCATTCATTGCTGAGTAGACAGGGATTCAGAAAAAAATCGACTGCACCCGGGATCGATCTCTGGCCCTTTGCGTATAAAGAGAGTGCTCTATCAACTGAGCTATCGGGGTCCCCAAATATTCTATTGGACTTTTTTAAAATTCAGACGTTATAACTGGGTTTTTTGGAAGGAAGAAACTAATGAAACTCATATTATTTGATTAGTAAAAACACCAAACGAAATTTTAATATTATTGTATTATTTTAAATGACAACACTGCGATAGAAAGGAGTGGTGACAAGAGATGGACAAAAGAAAACAAAAAATCGGATTTGCTACTTGCTAGGTTCGACACAAACACACACACACACACACACACACACACACAAACACACACATCTTTTGTAGTCACATACATTTCAAACAATAACCCATTAGAGAAGAGGGGTCATGCCTTCACCATAGATCATTGTCATTGCGATCATTATGGTGTAGTAAATTTTGAAATTTACCCCGTATAATGGAATCGTCCAAGGCGTGCGCCTCCTGTTCCCCCCATCTCACACACGAAAGGGCGGTTTGCGGAGTGGAGGTTGGTGGTCGTCTGCCTGTATGGTCGTCTGTGTCGTTTAGTGTATGGCAAATAGGGCTGGGCGGGTACCCGGGTACCCGCGGGTAATAAAGTTAAACCGGGTACTCGGGTAAAAGGGGCGGGTAACGGGTACCCGCTTCAACAAATGGAAACCGAACTGAGAGTGATCATTTTTGGCGGTTTTAATATTTTTGAACAAAAATTGGAAATAATACAATTTTATTTACATATTTAAATTTACATTACATTTTTTCAAAGATTTTCCTACTTTATTTTTCAATTACAATGATTTTTTTGTTTTATTTGTTCACACACATTTGATTCCATTTTGGAATCAATAGGTTAAGACTATATTATATTAGTTCTTATCTTTTAAAGGATCTCAGGTACTTTTATTTTATTTATTATTTATTATTTTTTCATTGTAGTTAATTATAATTGTTTCTTACTTCAGTTTTCGTTGCATTATGTGTTGTAAATAATATAAAAATATAATGAAAAATATTTAAAAAGAATACACACATCTACACACACACCCCCCCCCACCCACACCACTCCCTCACCCCCCCCCCCCCCCCCCCCACAAAAAAAATTTTGGGGACAAAAGTCACTCCTGCCACGGGTACCCGCGGGTACCCGGGTAATCAGGCCACTACCCGGGTATTACCCGGGTAATTATTTGGGCGGGTAATCCCAGCACTAATGGCAAAGGGGGGTGGGTGCGATTAATTAAGTGGGATGGGTGGTGATTGGTGGAAATAGGCAACCGAAGCAGCGAATCGCTGGGGAAGTAGTAGGCTATGGCGCGAGACCGTAGGACCGTGGTCCTTGCAAGGACCGCCCCGCACTAGTTGAAAGGTGATAAGAAGTGAGGACCGCCGCCGGTCTTCCCCTCTGGGACGGTCTTCGGTTCACAGCTAAAAGACCGTCGGACCGCGGTCCAGACCGGTCTTCAGCGCGGCACTATCCGACTGATTATGTCATTCACTGACACATATTATAGAGAAGTGCCAGATGGAAACGGGGAATAAAACTATCAAAGTGTCAGAGCTCAGGCACGACATATCAGGGTGTTGTATCCGCTGGATCCCAAGTTTGGCTCAATGACACCATGATCTTTTTTATTCCATTTTCATCTGGCATATCTCTATAGCCAATATTTCACATCATTATTGATATCAGTGCCCACTCCACTCTTTTTCTGAATTTTTGTCAATGTTTGTAGTGAACATCAATTCATTCTGTCTGCCATGGCTGCTTTGATAATCTTGCTTTTGTCATAAGTGGGTCATTGCTGATCATATTTTATTTTACACTGAAAATAACTTACTGACTGCATTTTTTTTCAGGTACTAATTTTACTGAGATTATTTATAGTGTTTATTCTAATATTTCAAACATTTTCCTTCTAGCGTGGTATTAGCGTGGCTCATCGGTACGGTCTTTGCTTCGTACCCGAAAGGTACCGAGTTCGATCATCCACCGCTGCGCTTTGTGGCCTTGAGCATGTCACCTCACCCTAGCTCAATTTGCGGCGCTGCACTGCGGCTGACGCCTGGGTTATTCCAGTCTTCCCTTGGAATAGACCCTAGAGACAAATTTCCCCTATGGGATGAATAAAGGACATTTTAAAAAGATAAACACGCCTTGGGTTGGCAGAGAGCTTGTTTGTGTTGGGGGGGGGGGGGGGGGGGGTCTTGTCCTTGTGAAAGAAATAGAAAATGCTACAACTGTCACTATATATATTTTAACTGTTGAATTTGGGGACTTAGGGGGAAATTAAAAAGTTACCATTAACATTTTGAAAAGCTGTTTTTTCTTAGAATTTTATAACGATTTAAAAAAAAAACGTTGAACCCAAAAGCCTTCACTACTAAAATATAATTCTACTAAAGCAGTTTCACTTTCACCACTAATTGAATTGTTACGATTTTTCACCTAGCAGCTAGCTCTATTTAACTTAAAGTTGCTTCAGTCCCAATGTCTTTTTCTTTCTTTCTCTTTTCTTTTCTTTTCTTTTTTTTTTTTTTTTAAATGTATTGGTGTTGCTATATCTGAATGATTTAAACTGCTTCAATTAAAAAAAAAAAAAATAGAAAAGGAAAAGATAAGCAAAGTTTTGTGACACGTTTCATTAATTAATACATTCTAAAATGATCTCTTCCTGGTGAAATTGAATTGTTGGATTGGATTCACTTCTGTCATTGATTATTTTTTTTTTTAGAATTTCTACTTCCCCTCTGTGCCATTTACAATCGATTTCATTTTGATATGATGAGCTTTCACAGGGTTATTTTGTATGACGACTAAATGTTTGGCAGCTATCATGAAAATGGCATGCACGAAACGTGAAAAATTAGCAACGAGAGGGAAGTGTTAATATTTAACTTAACCCCCTCCTTGCCACCCTACTGAAAATTGTCACATTCGTTATGATGCAGCCAACATTTTGTCATTCTATTTTTTGACATCATGAAATTTGAACAAAAATGTGCTATAGTTAAAGTATTTAACACGTGATGAGATTTCGATTAGCTAAATAAAATTTGTATGGCAGGATTAACAGCTTTTGTGTTTGGAGTGAATAAATTATTTTTTGTAAGTTGGGTTGACGTTTTGGGGAAATCCGAAATAGCATAGGAAGAGTTAGAATTGAATTGTTGAAAATCTGGCTTATTCCGACCTAGTAACATTTTGAAACGATTTATAAAATTAGCAGCGAGGGGAAAGTGTTAATGTTTAGCTTAAAATTGAATAGTTGAAAATCTGGTTCATTCCGACATGGTAACATTTTGAAACGAATGCTCACAACATAGACAGACCATCCAAAGGAAAAAAGAAAATAACTTGAGTTTCTTCATTTTAATTTTCATCAGCAGGCTAAGACTAGTAAACCGTTTGGCAAGACGAATGCCAGTGATATCCCTCCAAGGTTTCTCAAACAGCATCAAGGAGGAGGTGGAGGATCCTCTCAGTCAAATGGTAAGAAATAAATTTATGATTGAATATTTTTTTAATGAGTAAAAAAATAGATAATTAACTCACTCAATCCTAGAGATTTTTTCTACTTTTAAAAATTGGAAAAAAAAATCTATTGAAAATGAGCATGTACATAGATAGTTTTATTCAACTGTCATTAACATGTAAAAACGAAAAACATAAGCTTTGATTTTGATACTAGACCTATATTTGTCTCAAAAAATGAAATAAATAGGCTCATGGGGTTAAAATAACCCCGGGTAAACTACAGATATAGTTGGTGTTAGGTTTGAGTGAGTTAATGAATATTTTACTTGTGAGGCTAAGTGGTATCACACTCGCCTTTCAAACCGGTAGCTCCAGAGTTCAGAGTCCTGCTCTGAGTGGTGCATGGTTGTGTGCTGGGAAAATGGCTCTTTTAGGTCTGTTAGATCTGGCGGAAAGTACTTTGCGATAGACTTGTGTCCTATCCAAAGGGTAGTTAGCAATTAATATTGCACGTTTTATGCTTTAGAAACTGGGATAAACTCCAACTCCATGAGCCTGATGGCTCTAAAGTACTACTTTAAAAAAATAAAAAATCTTGTCTTGCCTTTTATTGAAAAGACAGTACAAAATGTGATTTGACTGGAGTCCAGTGTTCAGATAGGGCTCCGTCAATGTATTTGTGTCAATTTTTGTACCCTGAACACAGGTGCCAGTTTTCCGGTTCATGCCGGAATTCCGGTTTCGCGATATCTCGAAGTCAAATACCTCCGGTTTCAGTGTTTTGAGTAAAATAACCTAATAGCATCGGTAAAAATTCGAAAACGTGAGTCAGCCACCTTTTCAGTGTATGGATGTAGATTCGTGAAAGTTAGTTTTAAAATCAAATTAATTTCCTCATTTTGTCAATATGTTTGCTGTGTAATCATTTAATAATGCTATAAAAACGGCGATGAAATAAGAGTAAAGTTTAGGCCGCGCTTTCAGTAGGAAAATTTTCAAGTTTGGCAAAGCGTCGAGATTTTATTTTCAGGTTTCAGCACTTCTTCCTGCTGGCACCCATGCCCCTGAATTGACAACCCTGTTATGTAGAAAACGGTAGGGGCTGCCAGAGGCCTGTGATCGTGAAAATACTAAAGAAAGAGTGAAATAAATGGAGAGGCTTCGTATAGGAACAATACAGACAATGGACGTTTAGGGTACAAACCCTTCGTCAGCCCAACAATACACAAATTAACGTGGAAAACAAATAAAATAAAATGCAAAATAACTTGTATCGTCTGTACTCAATGGTGGTTGCAGTATGAATTGAGTACAAAAGATACAAGTTATTTTTAAATTTAATTTTATTTGTTTTCCACGTTAATTTGTATTGTGTATTGTTGAGCTGACGTAAGGGTTTGTACCCGAAACGTCCATTGTCTGTATTGTTCCCTTACGAAGCCTCTCCATTTTCACTCTTTCATTAGTATTTTCACGAACACAGGCCCCAGTCAGCCATTACCGTTTTCTACATAACAGGGTTGCCAATAAGGGGGCAAAAGTTGATGCACACAGATTGACGGAGCCCTATCTGAACACTGGGCTCCAGTCAAAAGTTTTTAAATTTTAAGGTATTAATTTTAAAACTTTTTTTTTGGTGTTACAACAGGTGGCTTTCCTCCAGCGGCGAAACCCGAGCCTATTCCGTCCATCCAACACACAGAGAGATTTGACGACACAACAGGTTGGTTGGTTCTCATTGATACGCTTTCTAAAGATGATGATGATGTTGTTGTTGATGCGGTTTTTGTTGTTGTTTTTTTTTGTTTGTTTTTTTTTTTTTTTACGATATGTTACTAGTGTGCATCTTGTGTGAGTGTGTCTATGTCAAGATTGTATTGTTATAAATGTGTAACCAAATGACAAATTGCCACTTTTTTGGGAACAATAAAGATATATTATTATTATTATTATTATTATTATTATTATTATTATTATTATTATTATTATTATTATTATTATTATTATTATTATTATGAAGTAAACAGTAGTTTTTTTCTTGTAACATACCTGTAAAATGTCAGTCAATATCATCACATTTGATGACATGATAGGTTGGTGGATTGTCATTGATACACTTTCTAAAGGTGAAGTAAACAGTAGTTTTTGTTTGTAACAGGCCTGTAAAATGTCAGTCAATATCACCACATTTTGACACATGACAGGTTTGTTGGTTGTCATTGATACACTTTTTAAAGATGAAGTAAACAGTAGTTTTTGTTTGTAACAGACCTGTAAAATGTCTGACAATATCACCACATTTTGACACATGACAGGTTTGTTGGTTGTCATTGATACACTTTTTAAAGATGAAGTAAACAGTAGTTTTTGTTTGTAACAGACCTGTAAAATGTCAGTCAATATCACCACATTTTGACACATGACAGGTTTGTTGGTTGTCATTGATACACTTTTTAAAGATGAAGTAAACAGTAGTTTTTGTTTGTAACAGACCTGTAAAATGTCTGACAATATCAACACATTAAAAAAAAGAACTTTTCTCACCATCATTTTGCACTTTGTGTAAGCATATTGAAATTGAGCTTTTATATAGCGCAATATCCACTAAACGTGCTCAAAGCGCTTTACAAGTGTTCCCTGTCCAACAGGAACATTTAACATTTAGGACAAGACATGACGCCTGTAAGGCGATATCATAACTTTTTTCTGACAGAGACAATGCTAGTAACGACGAGGCTCGAACCCAGGACCTTCCGATCCAAAAGCGAGTGTCATGCCACAAGACGACATAGCCAAGCATATTGTGGACCCTGATGGCTCGGGTGGTAGAGCATTTGCTTTACTTGCAATGGGATTGAGATCGTTTTCTTTTCTTTTCTCCCCCTTTCCAACCAGCAGTGATTGTGTTGCTGGGTCTATTAGAGTTGGTCGAAGGTACTTTGCAATATGGCTAGCTCATCATTTCCGAATTGCAATTGCTATGGTCCTTTTCATGTTGTATAAACTGAACCAGGATAAACTCTAGGCTCCATGGTCAAAATGGGTCTGAAGGACTACTTTAAAAAAATATTTTTATAGATAGAATGCGCTAGGCTAAAAAGCTCACAACATTGCCATCTGGAAGTATAACGGATCAACACACAAAACTATGTGTAACAATGAACTTTTATTGTCTGGATAATACATTTTTGTGAGAATTACTCCAAAAATGGGATGGCAAAACACAATAACAAGGACCAGAGTGACATCAACTTCGTTCTATCTATAAGAAATATTGACTTGAAAAATTGGTGCCATATGTTCTATGAAAAATGTTCTATTTTTTTGGCTGCCGCTCACATATCTGTTTAAAATTGATGAAAATACCTTTATTTCTCTCAATAGGGGACCTATTTTCACTATTTGTGCTTTAGTTTTAACGTCTTTGTGATATAGTGGTATGTTACTCGCATTTGGACAAGACACAGTTGAATCCTTGGAGAAGACTCTTTATTTCCTCACATTCTTGCACCGTACTTGGGTTTAAAGCGAGTATTTAGCTGGTAACAACAATATTCTGTCTAAAAAAACAAAAACAAAAAAATTGTAATCGCACTTGTGATGTCATGACTCATTCTACATGTGGGAGGGGGGGCTTTGGTTAACCCTCTCCTTACCACTTTGTTACGACACAGTATACATTTCAAACGTTCAGAATGATCTTAGTTTAATTAATAACAACATAACATTGTTTTGTAGAGGGGTTGTTTGAGTTTAACAACCCACTAGCCAGTGCACTGACCAAAAAATGACATCAAAATACAAGTCTTAGTGTCAGGCTATAAGTTAATGAAGGAGACAGTTTGGGGGTATATCCCAAAAGGTTTCTCTAACAGATGTCATTACTGAAGCCGTGTTTAACCTCTCCAGTTGTTTACAACATAGAATCCAAGAACTGGGTCCCTCCTGAAAACGGCAAACTGTACCTGGAGACATTCCACAACTACTTCCGTCAGAAGGGAATCCTGGAACCGTCCATCAACATCATCATGGGGAAGGTGGAAAGGCAGAAAGGGTTCTACGGTCAGATTGACTACAACGGGACTTTGTATTATCCTCTAGGTAAGTGTGGCGTTGAGCAACCGTCGTTGTGAGTATTTTGATTGTTCTCCCCCTGTCGGTTTCACCGTTACAGCTATCAGAATAGATTTTTACTCCTGGGTGGGGTTCCTGACTTCCTGTAGTGGGCTGTGTCTTCTATCCCCCAGCATGTGTTTTCCATCTTGCTTTCTGTCTTTGTCTTAGAATGAGATTACTTGGTTTTGTCCTGGCCCTGGCTGAGAGGAAAACAGTTTAAAAATGTATAGTTTTGGGAGATGATATTTTTTTCCTTGTAAATCATCTCTCTGTTATGCACTGTATTATGTTTTATTTTCATATTATATATGATTTGTAAATATTTGAGTGTATTCCTTAGACCTGCGCTTGTGATTGGATGAGACTTTTAGTGATCTCAAAGTACATTGATAGTGTGCTCTTGGAATCTACACCTGTTTCTTATTTGACCCAATTCCCCTTTGTCTTCCCTTTTCTCGGGTGCTTTAATTGTAATTCTAGAACTTTTTACTATCCCATTTTCTTCCTTTTTACTGGCTCTTGATATGACCTTAATGTGTTGTAAGCGCTGTAAAACCCTTAAAAACAACTAACAAACAGATTTTTACTCCATCTGCATTGGCCTATGGCTTTAAAGGAATGATTCATTTTCCTTGTTAAAAAAAAATTATTTTTTTTTGCATGTGTATATATGTGAGTGTGTGAGTGTGTGTGTGTGTGTACTTTGCTCACAAAGTTTAATAACTCTTCTTGACAGAGATGGAAGTCCTGATTACTCATTTGGTATATTATAGCACATTCCTTCACAAGCAAAAGGGACCTGTTTCGATCTTGGGTCCAAGATTTTAAAAAATAATTTTTGAAACTCCATCCCCCTCGAAGTCTCAGTTTGAGACCCTAAAGAACGAATGATAAGATAAAGAGTCCCACATTAAACTTTTTCAGAAAACTGTCGATGACACACCAGCCATTCAGATCCCAGATCACTTTAAAAGACCATTTTAATCAAATACAATGCAAGAGAAAACACAGCATTAAAATACAAACAACCCTTGCTTTGCAAAAACAAACACATATAAATTTAATATAGAAAATACATAAAAAACATTCAACAGAGCATGAAACACGATTTAAAAAGCTGACTCACAAATGTGTCAGTGCATGACATCATCAGTCGGAAAGTGAAAATTTTAGATTTGCATTTTTTCCCCTCCCGCATTTTAATCTTTATTGTGATTTTTCATGAAGTTCTGGTATGGGAAAGTCCAGCAACTTTTCTCAAATTTCACACTTTTCCAGCTTGACTAGCTGAAAAAAATAATTAGAAGTAAAATTCAGACCTGCCAACCAGTACGATTAATCGTATTTTAGTACGATTTTTTGACCCCAATACGCGGATACCATTTTCGTGGATTTAGTACGATTTTTTAAAAGATGTGTGATGTGAATGATATTGATGATACATTTGATGCATTGATACACACGTGTCGTGTCGTACATCAACTGTAGACTGTTTCTGAATGAATGATGCATCATATTTAATACTATCGTTATCATTTCAGTTGCTTATATGATGCCGGTTTTCACCAATATTTTTCTCATACATTTTTGAGGATTTGCATAGGATCATGCATAGAAGCTTGTTTTATACTTTAAATAGTCTCAGACCACATTTAAACTTTTGCCACTTATTAAATAGAAAATTCTAAGTGAAAATTTAATTGAACCAATATCTTTGACTTTGAAGCCTTCAATTAAAAACTGTATTGCTAATTAACTTAAACATAAATGGGTTATTTCCCTTTATAATAACTAAAATTACTCTATTTTGATTTATAAAATTTATAATGATCTTTTTTTCCTTAATTATTTTGTACGAGTCTTGAATTACAAAGTGGGCAGCTTTAGGAACAGTATTTGGTTCAAAATGAATTCTCCATAACCGTTTTATAAGTATTTAATTTGTCTTTGCATATTACATACTTAGGAATTTCCCATCATTTGACCAAAGTAATAGTATTAGTAGGATGTAGTAGTATAAGTAGTAGTAGTAGTAGGAGTAGGAGGAGGAGGAGGAGGAGGAGTGAATGCTCAAAAAATAAAAAAAATAAATAAAAAGAGAGAGAGAGAGAGAGATATGGATCATTGGATAATATATATGGAAAATATCTTGCCACTGTTGCAAAATGTCATGTATTGAATTGAAGACCACTCTCCCAAATATTATATCTCAAAACTTACTCATAACTGATTTACTGGGCTAGCAGATATCACCATCACAAGTTCATTTGGTACATCAGCATCATCCCCACATCATCATCTCTTACCACCACCGTCATGGCATCACCACTTCTACAACCGCCATCACAGCATTGTCACTGCCACAACCACCACCACATCACTTCTACCACCACAGCCACCACAGTTTCATCATCATCACCACCACCACTAGAGCACCATCGCTACAACAACCACCACTTCTTCCACTGACACTAGCATCAATACTACGTAAATGTTTTGGGCCTTTTGGTCATTTCTTTGAGTGTTTCGAAAGCAATTTCCTTAGATATTTCAATTTCTAAGCCTTATGCTAATTTAAAATGGTCATTGAGTTTTAGTTTCTTGATAAATCGATAATTTTGTAATCACTAGAGATTGCTTGAATGATCAGAGTTTATTTTAATTTGGGTTTGGTGTTAGCTTTTATATAAATTTGTGTTTAGTGCGCACTTTTTTTCCACTCACGCGGACAAAATACACTTTTTTGCTAAAAAATACACTTTTTAGGGTCATAGAATACACTTTTCATCCTGGGAAGGTTGGCAGGTCTGAAAATTAAGCTTTGATATTTCCCGAAGATGTACAAAAAGGGTTGATTTAATCATTTATAACAAGAACTCATTTTGGATAAAAATTGAACTTCTAACTAAAGTTGGCAAAATCTCAGTTCAAACCTTTTCACTATCCGACTGATTATTTCATTCACTGTAACATGTATATTTAATGGGAATTTTGCAGTGATGGACTTTGGAAAAAATTATGACCTGAAGACCCTCCCTTGTCCATCAAGAAATGAGTTAGTAACTAGGTCTGTGAGATCTGGTAGGGAATACATTGTGACAGATAAATGTCTCATATCCAATGGGTGGCAAAAAATAGGCTTCAATAGTCACTTCTCTCGTAATGACACATGGTAACTCAGTAACTGGTTCTAAACTATTGGAACAATGGCGGACGCCCTTATGAAATATTTCTCCGACGAGCATAACAGTGTATCCAGAGGAAAAAAAACATTATAAATCTGATCATGTTTTGACTTTTATACATTCTGTTCACATGACATTTGAAAAAGTTCTAGCCAGCATGAAGAATAAAAAGTACCAATTTTCTTTGTTTAGAACCAAGATGCTCGTTGCTGGGCAGACGTGACATCAGACTTTTGAATCCAATTATAATCATCAATTTAATTTAACAGAAACTGTTATAAATTCAAACTCCATGGGCTGTTATAGTTCTAATGAGCTTCTACTTTTTCGACAAAGCTGTTATTAAGACTATGATTTTTGTTTTCAGAAATCCTTCACACAGAGGAGGAAGCAAGACAAAATGCTGCCAGAGCTTTCTGTTTAAAAATGGGAATTAGTCGTAAGTATTTTCATCTTTATTATTACAGGGCTTTGTGATCTTCCAATCCAATCTATACTGACGTATGCTTCAGTATTGAAGATAGATCCTAAGTATAAATGCACAAATTCATACATGCCGAATCTTACGAATTTTTTGTAATTTTATAAATTTTAGACACATTTCATGGCCAAATACGAAATTTTATGGAAAATTACAAATTTTTAATTCTTAGTAATACTTAAATGATAATAAAAATAATAATAATAATAATAATAATAATAATAATAATAATAATAATAATAATAATAATAATAATAATAATATAATAATAATAATAATAATAATAATAATATAAATAATAATAATAATAATATAATGAACACTAATAATATAATAATAATAATGTAAGACCACTACTATTCTACTACTACTACTGCTACTACTACTACTACTACTACTACTACTACTACTACTACTACTACTACTACTACTACTACTACTACTTCTACTACTACTACTACTACTACTACTATAATAATGATGATATTAATAATAATGATAATACGAGGGCTCTTTCATAATTAACCGGAAAATGCCTGTATAATCCGCGTTTTTTATGCTATCAACAAAATTCTTGCACGTGTTCATATCTTGACTCGTCCTTCATTTCTCTACGTAACAGCCAAGTCTGTCGACACACTTCTGCCAACGCCGCACCATGGAATAGATACCCTCTCGGAAGAAATTTCCGTCAAGGTTTTGTAGCCCTTTCCGCACATGGTAACAAGCTCTTCATCGACATCAAAGCGCTTTCCTGCCAGCTCACGTTTCAGTGGCCCAAAGAGGTGATAATCAGATGGTGCGAGGTCTGGACTTTGTGGTGGGTGTGGCAAAATCTCCCATCCATATTTCTCTAGCCAACCTTGCGTCACTCGTGCTGTGTGGGGTGTAGCGTTGTCGTGTTGCAAAATGACCCCGTTGGTCAACTGCCCTGGGCGCTTTCTGCGAATGGCCTCCCTAAGCTTGTCAAGAGTTTGGCAGTACCTTGCAGCATTGATTGTTTCTCCAGGTTGAAAGGTTTCGAACAGAATAACACCACGACTGTCCCAGAAAACAGTTCCCATTATTTTCTTTGCTGACCGCATGACTTTGAATTTCTTCGCGACAGGTGAGGATGGATGTTTCCATGTCATCGAATCTTGCTTTGTTTCTGGGGTGCAATGGTGCAACCAAGTCTCATCACCGGTGACTATGCTGTCAAGAAAAGTCACATCGTACCCTAGAAAGTCTCCGCCGGCGTTGGCAGTATGCCCGTGAACCCTGCGTGAGCTCTTGCTTCTTCTCAAAAGTTCCCTGCAGATGTCCAATCTTTGTTCTTTATGATTGTCTGTCAATTGCTTAGGAACCCATCTTGTGCTGACTTTTCTGTAGCCAAGTTCATCCAATACAATTCTACGGCCAGAAGTTTCCGAAATTTCAAGACTGCTTGCGATTTCATGAAGTTTCAACCTCCTGTCTTGACGAATAAGCTCATCAACTCGCAGTTATCGAACGCCCCCTCCCTTCCTTGTCTGCCAAGTCGGAATGGCCGGCTTCAAACAAATTACACCAGTGATAGACTTGTGTACGGCTTATAACATGCTCACCATATACACTCTGAAGTTCTTTATTCAGACCTTTGGCGTTCAAAAAACGTATGACAGCTCTGATTTCCTCCTTTGACCAAGTTTCAAGGTGGGCCGCCATCTTTAAAATCGTCAAGAAATTCATTGTGCAAAATGATGCACTTCATAATTTCTGGGAATATCTGTAAGGAAATAAGGAATATCCTGTCGTTTACAGAATTAAAAAATCTCCACTGGTTGCTGAGCAGTGGGCATTTTTCGGTTATTTCTGAAAGAGCCCTCGTAATAATAATATTGTGGTTGTTCATACACAATTTCAGAAATTACGAATTTCCTTGTCAAATTCCTAAAAATTGACATTAAAATTACAAAATTTGAAGTTTTCGATTTGGCAAGTCTGCATACATCACAAATTATCATTTGTGCGGTGTTAGTTTAAAAAATATCTGTGTTTAATAGTGAGCACTTTTTCGTTTTTGAGTATATCCTCGCTGTTGAATTTAGTTTTTATTCTAATCCTTTTTAAAAATTTCTTTCACGGTTCTCAACTTTTGTTCGATTTTCATTCATGTTGAACAATACAAACTCATTTTTTTGTTCAATTGTCATTCATGATGAACAATATAGACTCATTAAAAAAAAATTTAGGATCAAGTGTAGAGTGAGTTTTCGACTTTCTTTTTAAAATATTTTGTTCCTATTACAAAAAAAATTTTTAAAAAGTTTTTTAAAAATTTTTGTTATTTATTTTAAAAGCTGTAATCAGCTTGATGTGTCCACTGTAGACAAGATCTGATCAAGTTTTTTTCTTCTTCCTCATTACATTCTTTTTATGGCTACGTTAGTTAAATAAACAATTTGTAACATTTCATTCTTCCCCAGTGACACCTCCTCCATCGTCATCATCATCATCAACAGTTTCATCACCGTCATCATCATTGTCGGCAGCAGCAAGTTTAGTTAGAAAGAAAATCTATAATGTAAGTGCATATATTTATAGGTAATTTGTAAATAGTCTTTTTTGTGCGGCTATGTGGTCTTGTGGTATGACACTAGCTTTCGGATCGGAAGGTCCTGGGTCCGAGCCACGCGCTCGGCGCATAGTTGAGTCCTTGGAAAAGGCTCTTTACTCACATTCTCTCACCGTACTCAGGTGTAAAATGAGTACCTGGCCGTTAACAGCATTGTCTTTGTCCAAAAAATTGTAATATTGCCTAACAGGCGTCATGTCCCGTCCTGCATGTTAAATGTTGCTGTTGACCAGGGACACCTTGCAAAGCGCTTGAGCACATTTAGTGGATATATAAAGCTCTATTTTTTAAATTTTCTTTATGTACCTCTTGGCATAAAGTGAAAAGGCAAGGTTCCATTTTATGGGCCAATGGAGCTTATTTTAGTTTCTGCAGCATTGAATGGACTATAACAATTGCTTGTTACCATTTGGATCTATCGCATATTCTTTCAGAGTGTTCCTCTGATTGTGTTGCTGGAGCCTTCATTAGATACTTAAATATTCTATATTTGTTGCTTGTAGCATGTCTCAATTTCAATACCAGGAGCCTAATATTTTTTTCCCAAAACGTATTTATCTCTCTTCAGGTCATTAAAGAGTCGGGCACATGGGCCAATAGTATACCCACCCTTTACAAAATGACTTACAACGAAGAGCTAGACCCAGACTTTCTGCCTTCTCTGAAACAAGCCAGCCACTTATTTAATATAGAGGAACCGTAAGTTTTTTAGGCTTTTTTTTTTCTATTTAAAAATGTATAAGATATGTGCCAAAAGAAAGTTGTTTTTTGTTTTTTGGTGACATATGAGTTAAAAACACATCAATACAATTTATTTTGAATTGCTGTGGAATAATTAAATAACAATGTGAAATTGAATGTAAGCTTCAGTTTAATATAGGAAAACAGATAAAATGGACGTTTTGGGTTTCCCCTTTATCAACAAAACAGGATGAATGAAACACTACAGACGAATGAGATAATGTGGTAGCAGCAACATTTACATGTGGAATAATTAAGGTTTCATCAGTGACTTTGGAGTAAAACTTTGCAGTAAATCATGAAGAACCGTCCAAAATCTGAGGGTATGCCGCCTAAAGAAAAAGTTTTTCGGTAATCTTTAGAAAACACCATGTCTAATCACAGGATTAAGAATTTAGTCTATATTTGATTAAAATGGGATAAGTGAATAATTTAATTTTCTGAAGAAAAATGTGAATTAAAAAAAATAGCAAATGTCACCCGTACCAGTCCTACATGTAGCCTCTCTTCTGATTGGAAAAATACACTGGCAATACAAATGTATGGGCATGGGTAGGGCATTCATCGACTTCAGCACTTCGGGTAATAAATTATGAATTCAAAAACATACACAAACGACATTCTACTGCACTAAGCGAACACATTCGGTACTTCAAAGAAAAGAACATACAACACAGCAGCATTACATGGAAATTCATCTCCAGAGCACAGTCGTACTCCCCCTCTACATCATCACAAAACTGATCATGGCAACACTCAATAGAAGAAATAAACTAACATCTTCATGCAGACATAGAAACAAAAGCCTTTTATGTAATTACGAACCACCATAACCCCGAAGCTGAAAAAGTATGATAGACACAACAATCTACTTTCACTTTCAATTCCTGATGAGAGCGAATGCTCAAAACAATATTGTAGATGTTCTTGATATATATATGTATGTATTCTTTTATTTATTGTTTTGTTTTACATTATATCATTTCCTACTGCAGAGTCCCAAATCGGTTCATTATCTACAAAGTCCCAGAGGCAATGGTGAAGCTGGCCCGGGTACAGGTGGAGGATCAGACTTCATCACAGGAGTCCTCATTAGCCCTGCCTGATATCGGGTGAGTTGTTGCCAGATATATGATGGTCATTGATACTAAGGCGGAGGATGATTCTGGTGCTGCATTCAAATTAACAAGTAGATATGAATATTTAAATAGCAGAGTTCACACAACTACTATCTATTACTGGAGGCACTTTACAGTGCTGTATTGAATTCCCCCTTAAGGGTCACATGGAGTCAAATTCACATTATTTCTTCTTCTTCTTCTTCTTCTTCTTCTTCTTCTTCTTCTTCTTCTTCTTCTTCTTCTTCTTCTTCTTCTTCTTCTTCTTCTTCTTCTTCTTCTTCTTCTTCTTCTTCTTCTTCTTCTTCTTCTTCTTCTTCTTCTTCTTCTTCTTCTTCTCTTCTTCTTCTTCTTCTTCTTCTCTTCTTCTTCTTCTTCTTCTTCTTCTTCTTCTTCTTCTTCTCTTCTTCTTCTTCTCTTCTTCTTCTTCTTCTTCTTCTTCTTCTTCTTCTTCTTCTTCTTCTTCTTCTTCTTCTTTTTCTTCTTCTTCTTCTTCTTCTTCTTCTTCTTCTTCTTCTTCTTCTTCTTCTTCTTCTTCTTCTTCTTCTTCTTCTTCTTCTTCTTCTTCTTCTTCTTCTTCTTCTTCTTCTTCTTCTTCTTCTTCTTCTTCTTCTTCTTCTTCTTCTCCTCCTCCTCCTTCAGAATCTTGCAACCTTTGTCATCCATCTTGTCAATGACCATGCTTAGCATTACTTTGTTTTGTCACAAGATGAAACCTTGCGCTGTTCAGCCTCCAAAGCTACAGATCTGTCATTAACCCTTTTCATGCAGAATTCGAGTTTACTCTTAATCTTAATGTAATCAACCACGGATTTCTTCCAATATTTATATATGAATATAACTGAGAAGGTGGCTTTCAATACTTGCTAAGTCTCTCTGTCATCATTCAGAGAAAATTGTTATTTTTGGTCATTGATGAGTGCTCTGCCGTTGTTTTTAAAACACTGTATATGCAATGTTAATCAAATAGCATATACTGTGTTCTTTAATAAAACAGCAGTGCTAATGGTTTTTCCTCGGATCCGCTGAAATCCAAACTGATTTTTATATTTTTCAATTCATTTCAGGTCAAAATTAAACGTTCTATTCAGCTATGCTTACTCAGGAGATGAAGTGTACCTGCAGAGGGCAGAGCAAGAAGATCTGCTTTACCAGATAGAAGAAGTGTTGGAGTCGTTATCAAAGGCAAGTTTTTATTTTTGCCTACCTGCCAAACCAGTGTACATGAAAATGTTGCTGCTCGAAGCTTGAAGAAATAAATATCAATGTGAAATTGAATGTAAGCTTCGATTTAATATACGAAAACAGATAAAATGAACCTTTCGGATTTCCCCTTTATCAACAAAACAGGATGAATGAAACACTACCAACGAAATTCTATATTTTTTCGTACATTAAATTGAGGCTTACATTGAATTTGACATTGTTATTTACAACCAGTGTACAGGTTGTTGTTTGTTTTTTTACTACCCGATAAAGAAATGAAATAGTCTAAAAACTAGACATGAATGAAGTAGTCTAAAAACTAGACATGATACAAACATCTGGGGGTTTTTTTTGCATAGTTTTCCATCACTGTTCAATTTTTTTGTGTGGTGAAATTTCAGGAAGATCTATAAGCCATTACAATACTATCACGCTTTTTTACGGGAGAAATTTTACGCAAACAATTTTTGACTTGTTTTTATTTTTCTTCCAATTTTTGCGTTTAAAAATCGCTTAAGTCAAATTCTCCCCTTTTTACAAAAAGCGTGACTGTATTTTAATGGCTTATAGTTTATTTACTCTTAGGCTCTCGCTGATAAATCATAAAATTTGATGGCAACATACACGAAAGTGACAATAAAAAAGTAAATGAAACCAAAAAAATATAATGATAGCATTAATAACAAGAAAACGGCCCAATTTATACCATATTTCTTTTTCTTTTCATTTCTTTATTTTATTTAAAAAATTTTTTTCTCTTTAAACCACAATATTTCACAAGAATAATATTTTTGTTTTCTTCTCTTATATCTCAGCAATCCCCTCCGTCATCAAGTGACAACTTGTTAAGTTGTTTGATCGCAGCCTGCTACGAGGGAGGATGGTACAGAGCTAGAGTCTTGACAGTGGAG
The DNA here is from genome assembly GCF_034508935.2 of Berghia stephanieae. Lineage (NCBI taxonomy): Eukaryota > Metazoa > Mollusca > Gastropoda > Nudibranchia > Aeolidiidae > Berghia > Berghia stephanieae. The sequence continues at coordinate 20,500,219 of NC_088370.1, read as the reverse complement.
AGAGACACGGTGGGTTTCAATAAATAAATAAATAAATAAAATAAAATTCCCTTTTTTCATCCTCAAGGGGAAATTTGTCTTTAGGGTCTATTCCAAGGAAAGACTGGAATAATCCAGGCGTCAGCCGCAGTGCAGCGCCGCAAAGCGAGCTAGGGCGAGGTGGCTTGCTCAAGGCCACACAACGAGGCGGGTAGTCGAACTCTTGGTACCTTTTGGGTATGAAGCAAAGACTGTACTGCTGAGCCACGCTGCTACCCCAATATTAGTCAAATTGATACTAAGGTGCTAGAAGCTTTTGAACTGTAAAACGTAATAAACAAAAATGAATATAACAGCTTCAAAAAAAGAACAAAATACCGAACACAGAACGTTTCGGGATCAAAACCGTTCTTCCGCCAACACCAAAAAACAGTAAAGACATAAAGACATTACTAAATTCCAGCCAAAACAAACAAACATAAGGATGTTGATTCGTAAATTATTTTCAAATATCTTTTATTCTCTCCACCCCAGGTGTCTATATCATTTGTTGATTACGGTAACCGAGAAGATGTGACGAGGACAGATGTCAGACTCCTGCCCGATGACAAATTAGTGACTGTCACTCCTCCTTTGGCCATCCCTTGCTGTCTGCAGAAACCAGCGGTTTGTTTTTGTTATGTCATAAGACATGAAGAAATCTCTTTAATTTAATATTCTAACAAAATTTAATATTCTAACAAAATATATAAATAATGGTCTTGGAACCTGCCTTTTTAAAATGTCCATACCATAGTGGGCAGGGAGGCACCTACTTACTGCGTCTTCTATCCCCCTATGTCTGTTTTCCAACATGCTTTCTGTCTTTGTCTTGGAATGAGATTACTTGGTTTTGTCCTGGCCCTGGCAGGATGCCCTGGCAGGGAGTGAAACAGTCAAATGTATAGTTAGTTTTGGGAGATGATATTTTTTTCCTTGTAAATCATCTCTCGGTTATGCACTGTATTATGTTTTTTTTCATTCAATTCTATATGATTTGTAAACATTTGAGTGTGTTCCTCTTAGTGGGGACCTGTGCTTGTGTCTGGATGAGACTTTTGGGTGATCTCAAACTAAGTACACTGATAGTGTGCTCTTGGAATCTACATCTATTCCTTATTTGAACCAATTTCCCTTTGTCTGCCTAATTCTCAGATGCTTTAATTGTAATTCTATAACTTTTTACTATCCCATTTTCTTCCTTTTTACTGGCGCTGATATGACCTTAATATGTTGCAAGCGCCGTAAAATCCTTAAAAACAAACAAACAAAATGTCCATAGATTATATTTGACATCATCATTATGAATGTTACAGTTTAAATATATGGGAAATGATTGTTTTTCTTATTCACTAATTCAGCACCATTGGCCGCACTGTGTGCAGCCAGAGCAAAATCTGTTCTACAGGTCAATGGCCGCACAGTGCGCCGGTCTAGAAAGGCAAAAATAATAATGTAATTCAATCCAACTGTCTACAAAAGTGCTATGCATTAAACCAATTTTATCATTTCTTTCATCAGAACATTCCATTGGTCCTAGGGGGTATTTTAATTGAGATTTTGCGCCGAATTCGAATTTTGCTTTGTCTTAGTTTGTCATTCTCATGCTGCCTCAATCAGGTGTCACGAATGAGATCATGTGGTAGTGGCGTTGTTAAGATAAATTCATCTTAACAGCGCCACTACCACTTTATTTCATTCGTCTACGATGTTTCATTTATCCTGTTTTGTTGATAAAAGGGAAACCCGAAACGTCCATTTTATCTGATTTTGTATATTAAATTGAAACTTACATTCAATTTCACATTGATATTTAGGACAAGACATGGCACCTGTTAGACGATATTACAATTTTCTGTTTTACAATTAGTGGGGAAATAATCAAGTCCTAAGGAATGCTGTATATATATATGAGTTGTCCTCATTATATATAGTGTTCACTGTGATGGACGTCTTTGTGGTCTAGTGCTATGACACTCGCTTTTGGATAGGAAGGCACTGGGTTCGAGCCTTACTCAGCGCATAGTTGAGTCCTTGTAGGAGGCTCTTTACTCACACTCTCTCACCGTACTCAGGTGTAAAATGAGTATCTGATTATTAACAGCATTGTCTCTGTCCGAAAAAATTGTAATATTGCCTAACAGGCGTCATCTCCCGTCCTACATGTTAAATATTGCTATTGGCCAGGGACCCTTTTAAAGCGCTTTGAGCATGTTTAGTGGATAGTGCGCTATATAAAAGCTCTTTTTTTTTTTGATGGACAGTTCTAGGGGACACACAATCGATGACAAACGCATTCCCTTTATACAATGTTAGATAGTTTTCAAAAGACATTTTCTGATTTTTTTTTTTCTTCTCTTCCAGGAAGTGGAGTGGATTGATGACATGGCAAGTTTTTTCCTCAGTCTTTCAGAAACAGAGCCCGTCCTGTCAGCGAATATTCTAGCTCACAAAGGTATGGCAGTTTAGTTATCACGCTTGTACTGTGGATAATCGTGAATTTTAAAGATGGAGATGGTGATTTGATGATAATGATGATAACAATGATAATAATGATGTTGGTGATGATGGTGATGGTGATGATAATGATGACGATGATGATGATGATATTAACTGTTAACATTTTGTGGTTGGTAATGAATTATGTGGTATTGTATTAAAACCATTTGGTGCTTGACATTTTATTTTGAAGAATGCCAATTAAAAATAATTATTTAAAAAAAAAAAACATTTTTTTTTAGAAAAGTCTACTAGTGAAATATTTTTCTATTCACCTAAAGCTGTTTTCCAATTTGCCTTTTGTCTTTGTCTTGGGATGAGATTACTTGGTTTTGTCCTGGTCCTGGCCAGACTCCTTGGCTGGGAGGGAAACAGTCAAATGCATAGTTATTGTTTTTGGAGATGATATTTTTTGTCTTGTAAATCATCTCTCTGTTATGTATTGTTATATTTGTTGTTTTGAATGCATAATGTAAGCATTTGAGTGTGTTCCTCTTA